>NW_024734428.1:0-15192 GCF_018991925.1 Homarus americanus | reverse complement strand
GACGCGGATGGTAGGGGAAGGGGTAGCCCTGGGGCGTGTGGTCGATTCCACCCTCCTGATGTGACTGCGCTGCTGCTTGGGACTGCGTGGGCCATCTGGAGGGGGCTGCGTGCAAACCACCCCGAGGGAAGTGCGCTGCTTTCCTCCTCGTCTCGGGCTTTTGGGCTTTGGTTGGCGGCAGCACTTGTCGTAGTGTCCATAGCGACCGCAGGCCTGACACTTGCAGCCTCGTGCCGGGCACCTGTCTGTGTTAGACGAGTGGCCCTTACGGTCACATCCACGACACAGTGCGTCGGCGGCCGGGCATGTCTTGGGGCCGTGCTGCCTTCCACAGCTGCCACAGGAAGCACTAGGCGGAGGCGTGGAAGAACGTGTGGCAGCCTTCGCGTTGTTGGCCGCCTTCTTACCCTTCATATACTGAGAGATTGCTCTCACAGCAGGAGGGGCCCGTAAGGCAGAGGTGGCGGACTTGGTGGCCTCGTATGACCGACATTCAGTCACTACCACCTGGAGTTTGGAGGAAGCGTCCAGGGGGATGAGTCGCTGCACCAACTCTTCCTGCCTGACACCTGTCAAGATCCCGTGCTTGATCCAGGCTTCCTCACAGTCCCGGCTGTGCGCCTTGCAGACGTCGATCTCCTCTGACAAACTCTTCAAGCTTACAAAAAAGTCGTCAAAGGATTCGTTCTCCGCCTGCTTGCAGCTGGTGAAGGTGCGGCGACGCAAAGCCTCGTTATTCCGACCCTTAACATGCTCCTGTAAAAGGTCGAGCACATCCGTCACTGAAGAGGTAGAATCGGGAGGCATTTGCAACGTGTGCTCCAAAACTCTGGGTCTCCAGCGACAAACACATCCGCAGTTGGATGAGCTGTTTGTTTGGAGGCATGCTGTCAAGGTCCACCATCGTGGAGTAATCTGTCCAACGCCGCCTCCACTCACGAAAAAGCTGAAACGTGACGTCTGGTGAGAGGGCGGGTGAGGGTTGAACAGATGCCTTGGGAGCTGTTTGTTTGGAGGCAAGAGTACCTGGAGGACTCTGGTGTGGTGGAGGATGGAGGATATTGGCGCCTTGGTGTGCGAGTGAGAGAGGGTGGGTTAGCGCCAGGGTCGCCAATAGTGCATCAAAACGCGACTTTTCCTCCTCTCTTCGTGTCTCCTCCCTCTGAAGTTCCATCTCTCTACGTCGCTCGTCCCGGTCGTCCATCCACCTCAGAATTGTGGCAATGTCCGTCACTGGAGGTGGAGGATGAGAGTCTGCGCCCGGTGGAGGGGAAGGTGGTGGGGTGTCGTGTCTCCCATCTTGACGTTGTCCCTTCTTACCGCCCATCTTTGTGTGTGCGTGGACTGCACTGTTTAGTATATAAAGTGGCGCCTCAACAGCTCGAACCACATATATATGACATAAACAGCGCAGAAATAACGCATAGAGTCCACTGTTCTGTCCGTGAGTGAGTGCGTGCGTGCGTGTGTGTGTGTGTCTGAGACAGCAGATGCACTTCGTGGTGGCCTTAATGCCGGTGGCTAGAGATGTGGCGGGGGGTAGACCGTCAGTGTCTCCCAGGATGTCACACGAGAAGGGTGTACGCCTGCGTGCTCCGTGGGTACCACAAAAAACAGGCCAATGCTCAACTCTCAGCTCTAGACACACACTAATACACTGACACTAACACTGCCACCGTCACTAAAAAGCACTGTGACGGCCCAACACTGCACATCGCGGCGAAACACAGCACAACACACTAAGAGTCGACGCGCACATCACATTGCCGGCTAACTGTCCATCGTTCACGCACTTGTAAGTCCACAGATCCTAGGCACTGTGCCATGATGGTTACAAGTGTTCCTTGAGGAATGCAGTGATGGGTACGGAAACACCGTGTAACACTGAAGTCCGTTTATTAAGGGATAGGAGAAATACAAGTGGTGACTAGCGTGTGCCATGCACGGCTCACACAGTCAGACTGAGACTGCCTTGCCATATGGCAGCCTCGGGGCAATGTTGCCACATAACGCATGCAGTGGTGCCACGTAATTATATATGGCAAATGCTTACCGCAAAGCAGCTTATATACATAACCCACAAGTTGGTCGTCGCATTGTGCTTCCAGCGACCTATACTGGTGGTCCTCGATACCTTCATGAAAAAAGGTCAGATGCGATGGCCTTTGTGAGACACTACGGAAGAGCAGATTACTTTGTAGGGGTATCGAGATATTAATGTTGTCTAGCACTCGGGATGGAAGGAAACTCTAATGTGGTTTTCTTGTATAATATATAAGTTATATGAAGACAGTCTGCTGCTGGAGATGCCGTGTGGTGGGGAGCTGCTCAGTAGAAGACGTTCGGTGAGTAGCGTATTGAAGGAGGTAGATGTGCAGGAGCTTCGTTAGGGAAGATGTTGCCTGTTGCTGGCCTCCTGGTTGAAATAAATGTTAACAGCGTGGAGCTTGCTGGAGGAGATGTTGCTTGTTCAGGAAGATGGGCAGAATGAGAGTTGGTTGGTGAGGAAGCTCAGAGGACAGCTGGTGGGTCGCCATGCTCGCTGGCGGGAGCGAGGACCGCCAGGCAGGCGAGGAGAAGCGGAGTTAGGCAGCCAGGCAGCGGCGGAGGAGGAGGAGGTGTTGCTTGTTCAAGAAGAATGGTCAAACTGACCCCAGTACGAGTACGAAGTCTTTAGTTAAGAGGTGAAAGAAGATTATTAGGGGTTGAGGGAAAAGTGGTGAAACTGAAATACAGCAGGAGTAGAAAGAATCTGGGCTCAACCAGATCGCTTCATCTTTCTTATTGGTGTTTTATCTTTGTTCTGCTCCCCCTGAGACTGAATTCAATGGAGAGACAGAGCTTATATACCCAGCAGCAGCCGCCAGTCCTCTATGAATCATGTTGGGAAAACCCAGAAAGTTGCTGGTGACTAGTTTCGTTGCTAAGCAACCGTACCATCTGGCGTCAGCTCTCGCTTGGTTGCTAGGAGACGGCACGTCGGAATGCGGTAGCAGGTGGTGGCACGGCTACTCAAAGCAGGCAGCTTGTAGTAGATTATCCAACACAACTTTATCACTATGACATGTAATCCAGGTTGGCCCGAAATTGTTGACAATTTGGCTCCCGGACAAGAGAGTCATGATCGACCAGATATTGTTGCGAGAGTCTTCAGATTAAAAGTGAAAAAGTTTATGGAACATATGAAGAAGGGAATATTTGGTAGTTTGCAAGCATGGCTGTACACCATTGAGTACCAGAAGAGAGGTTTACCCCATGCACACTTTCTTTACTGGATAGCTCCAGAGCACAAAATCAAAGCCGAAGAATATGATTTGGCAATTTCTGCAGAAATCCCTAAAAAAGAGCAAGATAAAGAACTCCATGATCTGGTCATGAAACACATGATCCATGGCCCATGTGGTCCCCTAAATGAAGGATCCCCATGTATGGTCGACAGAAAATGTTCCGCACAAGGCGCCAATTCTGGGTTAGTCACTATTAAAAAGTCTTGTGCCTCGTTATAGCTCTACCTGATGAAATTCCCAACGCTTTTTCAGAAGCGATGGCTGTGCATTTTTATGTCTTTATTACTCTTCTACTAAAATATGGAATCAGGTTTTTTTTGGGGGCTGTCTTTGTGTCTCAGAATAACTGCTTGATCATGACCATTATTATACCACGGCCTACATCAGTGTTTCATCAACAACATTGTTACATCAGTATTTCATCAACAACATTGCTCCATCAGTCTTTCATCAACAACATTGCTCCATCAGTATTTCATCAACAACATTGCTCCATCACTAACCACTGCACCACCACCACCATTGCACCATCACTAACCACTGCACCACCGCCACCACTGCACTACCACTAACCACTGCACCACGACCACCATTGCACCATCACTAACCACTGCACCACTGCCACCATTGCACCATCACTAACCACTGCACTAACACCACCATATTACCATCACTAACCACTGCACCACCCCCACCACCCAGGGCCGGCGCTACCCACTAGGCGAACTAGGCGATCGCCTAGGGCGCCAACATCTGGGGGCGCCACAAATTCAGGGCAAACTTGGATAAAATTAAAAATGAAGGGAAAACTGTGGTGGACACTGTGGTGGAGCCGTGGAGGGTCGGAGCAGGATGTTAGAAGGGGGGAGGCGAGGGTAGGTAGACGGTTGCCGACTGTTTTCTTTTTTAATATTATTCGTTAACCCCCCGGAGGGACTAACCCGGGTCCTTATCTTTGGCGGCCTGGAGAACTGTCGAGCAGTGACCTGAAGGCTGACATCTGAGGAACCTGTAGTGGAATTCTCCCCTACAAACGCTGTTTGTCGCTGCCTAGCCGACCCCACCAATTCCCCAGTGTATGCCTCGTGGTCTAGGTCAACCAGCGCCGCCATACACCACGGAGCGGGGGTCAACTGCTAAGCCACGCCTACCCCCGCTATTTAAGACCTGACCTCGTGGTGATCTGTCTCTCTTTCTACCTACACCAACCAGCCAGCAACACCTCCGCCTGCCTGGCGGTCCTCGCTCCTCCGCCTGCCTGGCGGTCCTCTCTCCCGCTGGCGAGCATGGCGACCCACAAGCTGTCCTTCTCTAAGCGTCCTCACCAACCAGCTCTCTCTACATCACGCTTGTAACCACGCTGCCACTTCCCAGCACCAAGCTGCATTGTACATCCAATACAACATGTATACAGAGAGCACATTGTGAGTTTCCTTTCTCCATCCCATCCTGAGTGTGAACCAAACATCTCATACCCCACAAATGGTGACCCCCGGAGATTCGCACTCACACAGGATGGAGGAGAAACTGATCACGCTCCCAGTCTTCAAGCAATATGGAAGACTGGCTTATCCACCCAGAAGCAGCTCGCATCGGCTCTACAGCTACTGTCTCTACACCGCAGGTTAGACACCCTAGAGCAGCTCTGCTACTCTAAGCAGACACCAGCTCCTCTTCCTGCCCCAAGCACCACGTCCTACCGACCCCAGCACACCCGTCCTGCCTCAGACGCCGACCCCGGCCCAGCAGTAACCCCTGCCGCCCTTGATGCGGCCTCTGTTCCTGAGTGCGGACCCACACACCCCTCTTTTCTCCCTCAGGTACTCCCTGCTAATGTCCTGCACCCTGCTGCTGTTGTGGACCCAGCTGCTGTCACGAGCCCTCATCCGCTGCTGCTGACACAGCCCCTGCTCCTGACCCAGGCCCACACACCCCAGCAGGCGCATCTGACGACTCTGTACCTGCCGTGAGGGAAGCACAAAATTCATCGCCTCCACACACCCTTATTCTCCCTCTCTACTCCCACAGATATTGTGTATCTAGACAGTTGTCCCCAGCGACCGGCTCATCCACGCCATCGCCGTTGTCTCACATGAGGCATGCACCGTCCTTTCTGCCTCACATGTGCTATGCAACCCTGCAGACAACAAGTCTCCTACACAGCCTGGAGGGAAGGGGGAGTATTGTAGTGGAATTCTCCCCTACAAACGCTGTTTGTCGCTGCCTAGCCGACCCCACCAATTCCCCAGTGTATGCCTCGTGGTCTAGGTCAACCAGCGCCGCCATACACCACGGAGCGGGGGTCAACTGCTAAGCCACGCCTACCCCCGCTGTTTAAGACCTGACCTCGTGGTGATCTGTCTCTCTTTCTACCTACACCAACCAGACAGCAACACCTCCGCCTGCCTGGCGGTCCTCGCTCCTCCGCCTGCCTGGCGGTCCTCTCTCCCGCTGGCGAGCATGGCGACCCACAAGCTGTCCTTCTCTGAGCGTCCTCACCAACCAGCTCTCTCTACATCACGTGTACTGTGCACATCATTGTCATCCCTAAAAATCCCATCTAATTCATATTACGCTACATAACATTCAAATGGACAGCGCTTGTAGAACCCCAGAAAACGGGAAACATTGAGAAAGGACAACTCACCTACTCAAGGTTCCTAGACCATGTGTGGTATTGTACCCAGGTATAATTATATCATATCAAGTGTATGTATTCATAGCATTAAGGATCACTCAGGGTAGGCATAAGATGAATGTTAAAGTCCAGTTGAGCCGGACTAGGGTACTGTAAGACTAAGTGTGGAGCAGGGTTTGAAGGTCCTACTATTTACGTCTGTGAGCGTGTAGCGAACCTAACTCCACCAGATATCATATGAAAATACATGAGAACAATGATCTGGAAAAAGGATAAATGTATCAGAACTATGTGAGGTGTTGACAGTGATCTAGAAACTATACTGGAAAGGAAATATCGTGTATGCGTCGGTATGAATTTAATACACCTCGTAGCCTCACGTTACATATACCCACGACAGGTACAGTGATCAGAGAATCTGAGGTCTGTGTTCAAATAGTGCACTGTGTGAGAGGAGGATCCCTCATTACAGTTTTTAAGTGAAGTTGATACACCCCGCCATGATCATTCGGCTTTTGTTTCAAGGCGCGTCATGTACCCGCCTCAGATGCCCGTTGATATTAAAATCCCAGGCATTTAACCAAGCACTAGCAAACCAAGACCTGACCTTAGTGTATAAGTTAGGATTAATATATGTGTTTATAAGAAATGAGTGACAATATACCGTAAAGTGTTCAGGTGAGAACCATAAGAAACAAAAGTGTAAATTGAGGATTGGAAACGGTAGGCCTATGTGACGAGAAGCGGCGGGAAGCCGGCCTTAGTCTTTCCCGTTCTGCCGTCACCACAGGTCAGTGCCCTAGCGGGCTATATCCCGCCCTACAATTAAGGTTGATAAATAACAGTTACTACAGTTTAAAGCTTTGCCGGATATATAAGTGTGATAGGGATGTGTTAAGGGATGGGATAACCGCCCGTCAGGCATTATTGCTTAGTCTTTCCCGTTCTGCCGTCACCACAGGTGCCACGTGGTTGGGGTATCTTGCCGCCCGGCAGCCATTGTCTCCTTGAGCGCCACACCAGGTGGGGAATTACTCCCCACTATACCAGTCCACTATGAACCGGTGGATTCCCAGCGCACCACTCCACATGAATCGTCACAACTAAGGAGACCGTGAGAAACTGCGGTCGTCACTTGGAGCGACCTATAATACCAGGCGTAGAAATAGTGCTGGTATGTCTCTAGGTGAAGCCCTCGTCTTTACCCACCGAGGGCGGTGTGCGAACGAGGGGCCCGTTGTGTATACCTAAAAGTCATAAGGAGTCACATACTTGCAGGTATGGAGTGTAACAGGTGTGTTGCGATGGTGCTACTATGTATGATAACCGACGGTGCTACAAGCCACACCAGTGGACCAGTCTGATGTGCTAAGGGATATTGTAAGAAGGAACGACCGAGATACGGCGTTCACCGATTGTTGTGCAATAAGTGGGTGGATGACCCGCCAGTAATGTAGGAGTCTGGGGCCCAGTTGGGTAACCAAAATTCCGTTGTTCTTCTGAGGAAGGCCAATTCATGTATGTTTTTTTTACCAGTGTGTTTTATAAGAAATAAATCAATGAAGATATGTTATGGAATCACCCTTCTTTACCCTTATCGATCTGATCAATGGAAAACCTAACCCGATGCCTAGTCCACTCTGCCCGCTACCTAACGAGCTACATGCTGTCCAGAGGGGGTCTGGTGGCAGCGACCCTTAGACATTAAGATTAGAGTTAAATTATCTCCTTAGATTTAGTGACCCCAGTCTGGCAGTATAAATTGGTGGCTATAGCGGTGGGATGGTTTTTAATCATTGATCAAATCCGAGGGAATTGAAGTTGTGATTTAAAGTTGCAAGTATAGACAAGTATTTTAATGGTGGATAATCTGATTTTTGAGTGATACTTGCAGGTGAATAACATTGATTTGAGTACAGAAATGTAAGAAGAATTTTTGAAAATTTATACAGTACTGAAGTCATGTGTGTCATTGTGTGTTTTGTGTTTGTGTTTTATCCAGTGTTAATATGTACTAATACTTGCAGAAGTTGTGGATTAACTTTGGTGACGTTGAGGTAAGGGAGTCCACACTGTGTCTGAGAAGTGTCTCAAGTGGTTCACCTATGGAATACCATAGGACTTTCGGTCTCCAGTTGATGTGAGTTATAATTTTTGGTGCCATGTTAAGAGGTTGCATAATGTTGTATTATACCATTGATCAATTAAGGTTGTAGTAGTACAGGAGAGTAGTTGTGTTAAGCGGTTCGTATTTGTCTTGGGCCGAGAGGTAGCACTTTAGGTCAAAATGGCTGAGTCAGTAGAACAGGGAAGTACCATAGTTGGGGACACATTGGCAGAGAGATTGGAAGAGGCTTTGCTGATCAACGCGAGACAATACTCGGCGTTAGAAGAATCACAGACACAGGTTAAGGAACTAAAACAAGAACTCCAGCATGCAAAGAACCAAGACACTGATCTAGAGTATGGTGTAGGTAGGGACACAAACCCAACTGACCCACCGGCAGAAAGTGCCCACTCTGTACCACAATCAGGGAACGATACCACACACCCAGGTAGCCTTAGAGTTGATCCAGGGGTTCTTCCCAAACTAACGGACATGGCCAAGAGGGATGATAGGGAAACAGCCGTGTTCAACCTTAGTTATGTTAGAACGTTATCATTGGAAACACTAACAGGGCCGGATTCTGAGAGCCATATTAGAACTTTTTGTAGACAGGTAGAGTGGTTACTGAAGCAGGATGGCCATAGGGTAGAAGCGGCTCTAAGCAGAATGGAGTATTCCGTAGAACAGAGGGTTCTACAGGAATTGGATAGCAAGAAGATGTGGGATTGGAACACCCTTAAGCAAGCTTTGACAAAGTTCGACACAGGCCAGAATACTCTGAGTAAGGCATGGGAAGGTTTTATGAGAGAAGAATATCATGTAGAGGACGAGCCGGGAATATGTGTGGAACGAATGAAGTATAAGCTGGCAGCCATAGAGAGCAAGTTTGAAGTGATACAAGGGAAGGATCAGCTGATGAAAGATGTATTGTATATGGGATTGCCAGGGCAAATGCAGAGAGAGTTAAGAAGATACCACCAGTTAGGCATATCCTTAGAGCCTTTTTTGAACGAGTTGACAAAGTGTAGGGACTGGTATTTGAGATCACAGGGCAGGGGACAGCAACATGTTAGACAGACCCGCCAGGGACCAGTACCAGAGGCTTATAGAGTCCAGGGGGACTATCGTAGGAACGAGACGGACGGAAGACCGGATCGGAACACGAGGGGGAAGGAAAATAACACTCAAGGTTGGACAGGAAATGAATGGTGCGGATATTGTAGGAAGGATACCCATAGTCCGCATAATTGCCCCTCCAGACCCAGACCAGGTTCATGTTACGCGTGCCTGAGGATGAACTGTAAGAGTTATTTCGCCACTTGTCCAGGACGCCAAGCTAGGAATCCCCCTTCGGGCCAATGACCACGACATCCGTTCCCACGCAGTTCTCCATGTATTAAGTTACCTATATGTGGACATACTTGTATAGCATTGGTTGATACGGGTAGTGAAGCTACTATCATTAAAGATAGCTTGGTTAGTGCCTTGAAGGTGGGGCCCATTAGGCCTTGTACCCAAAGATATGTAGCTATTAACGGGGAAGAGTTTAAGACCCTAGGCACTGTTGTCATCAGTGTACAGTTGTCCCGTAGGAAAAGAATCCGTCACCAAGCCGTAATAGTGGAAGATAACATGTTGGATACTGATGTATTATTGGGAGATATAGATATGTTTACTTACTGGTTAAATATTAATCATAAGTGTAATTTCCCTAGGTATAACTTGGTTAGTTTTCGGGACTTTCTGGTTATCCACTGCCGTGATATTTTCTAGGGTAATCCACTTATCTTATCTTTTGACCATTAATTAATTTATTCAGGTTTTATGGCCACCAGGAGGCCTGTTAGTCTCAGTCCTGAGGAGTGGAAGAGCAAGACAGCCATCATCTGAAGCATGTGGAGATCGCAGGGCCATTTGGGACGGTGGCTGAGCTGGCTCACAGCCTGCGGAGTCACTGCCGCCGAACGAACCTCCCGATGATAAATTTGGGCGTGAGTGGTCGAAAGGCCCACACCTCTCGATGCAACTGTTACGCAGTTTGCTGTGGGAACCTAGGCCATACGATCCAGACTTGTAAACACCCAAAGTGTCGAATTGCTAAAAGTAGTTCCCTGGATCCCCAATCCAAACCAATAGCAACCACCAATGTGGAAAGGCCCCATCAGGCTCTCTTCTCTTCATTCACCTATGAGGGAAAAATTTCAATCATAGGGGGGTCTCGTTCTTTCCCTATTCGTATACTACGTGATACGGGCGCAGCACAATCTATCCTCCTGTTTAACGTCATTCCTGATATATCTACCGCATTTACTAATGAGAGTGTTCAAATTTCAGATCTCTCGTCCCATTCTTCCTATCCTTTAGCTAAAGTGCACCTCCAATGTCCCTTGATTACTGGGGAAGTGCAAATAGCCATTAGGAAAGACCCAATGCCTGTGTGCGGCATTCATTTATTATTGGGTAATGACTTGGTAGGAGATCTAGTGGTTCCTAACATAAAGACAGTCGACTCTCCCTTACCTGTCAACTCGACCACTGACCTTAAAGAAACTATTCCTCATCTTTTCCCATCTTGTGCTGTCACCCGGTCACAGAGTGTGCGAAATGGGCCCTCTTCATCTAAAGCCACCTCCAATATCTTCCTACCCACAGAAGATCTGTACAATAAGACCATTAGTAAGGATGAGCTCATTACAGTTCAACAATCTGATCCATCTTTGTTCAAACAGGTGATGAAAGACCTTAGTGTGGACCATTGTACATCTTCGGCTTACCACCCACCGTCCCAAGGTTGCTTGGAACGGTTCCATCAAAATTTTCAAATCAATGCTAATAAACTATCTCCTCTCAACTATATAGTCCATACTCCTGATCGCCGAAAAGATTCACAACTTGTTCACATTAATCTCATGAAACTTTACCATTCCAGGCAGTCAGAGGAAGACATCCCAGAGGCTATAAGCCAACCTGTATTGCATACGGTTTTGTCAGGGCCGGAGCCGGAGACAGATGACATGGACCTATTGGAGAATTTAGACTTCCCTCTACCTAAAGAGAACCCTGCTAACAGTCACATACTCAACAACTTCGATGAGTATTTTTCTGTTCTGAATCCATCTCAAGCAAAAGATCTCACTAAGTTATTATCAACATTTCCTAAAGTCACATCAGACCTCCCAGGGTTTTGCAATATACTTAAACATGATATTAAGCTAATCTCAGATAATGTACAACCCATTAGGCAATCAGCATATCGACTAAATCCACAAAAAAGAGAGATTATGAAAAAGGAGGTAGATTTTGTTAAAATATTAACTTAGCTGAGCCTACCTCCCCTGGGCTTCACCTTGCCTTCATTCCAAAACCCGATGGCACTTTTCGTTTCTGTACCGATTATCGTAAAGTGAACCAGGTCACTGTCTCAGACTCCTACCCTTTACCTTTGATTGAAGATATAATAGACAGCATAGGCTGTGCCAAATTTATCAGTACGGTGGACTTATTGAAAGGATATTATCAAGTGGGACTCACGGATAGGCAAAAATAATCTCGGCATTTATAACTCCATTTGGTCTTTTTCAATATTTGGTTATGGCGTTTGGCTTTTCTAATGCTCCGGCCACATTCCAGAGGGCCATCAACTACCTTATTCAGGACCTAGGTGGGACGTTCGCCTACCTGGATGACCTGGTGGTGGTGTCGGACAGCTGGGACGAACATCTGGTGCGTTTGGAGATACTGTTTGCATGACTGCAAGAGACTGGATTCACCATAAACCTGGCTAAATCTGCTTTTGGCCGGGCCTCAGTGACTTACCTGGGACATATCGTTGGGCATGGTATGGTAGAGACCTAAGGACGCAAACGTTAGAGCTATCTTGTCCTTCCCCCACTCCAAGGACGAGGAAGGAAACTCATGCGCTTCCTGGGATGTGCGGTTACTACCGTCGGTTCTGCAGTACTTCTCCAGCGTGGCTGACCCCTCACAGACCTTTTACCAAGTTCTGGCGGTCCTCATATCTGGAACCAGAGGTGACCAGTCTTTATGTTAGGAACCACTAGATCTCCTACCAAGTCATTACCTAATAATAAATGAATGCCGCACACAGGCATTGGGTCTTTCCTAATGGCTATTTGCACTTCCCCAGTAATCAAGGGACATTGGAGGTGCACTTTAGCTAAAGGATAGGAAGAATGGGACGAGAGATCTGAAATTAGAACACTCATTAGTAAATGCGGTAGATATATCAGGAATGACGTTAAACAGGAGGATAGATTGTGCTGCGCCCGTATCACGTAGTATACGAATAGGGAAAGAACGAGACCCCTCTATGATTGAAAATTTTCCCTCATAGGTGAATGAAGAGAAGAGATCCTGATGGGGCCTTTCCACATTGGTGGTTGCTATTGGTTTGGATTTGGGATCCAGGGAACTACTTTTAGCAGTTCGACACTTTGGGTGTTTACAAGACTGGATCGTATGGCCTGGGTTTTTACAGTAAGAACAAGTAAACTTGGTTGCATCAGGGGGGGCAGGTGTGGAACCTTTCGACCTACCACTCACGTCCCCAAGGTTATCATCAGAGGAGGACCTAACATGTCGGAAAGTACCACGTTCCCTACGGCACAGTGACTCCACCAGCAAGGCGTACTCATGAGCCAGCTCAGCCGCACGTCCCAAATTAACCTCTCCACGATCCTCCACATGCTTCAAGATGTGAAATGGTATCTTGCTCTTCCACTCCTCCAGGACTACCAAGTTTAACAAATCCTGAGGTGGCCATTAAGAAAACCTAGATAAATTAATTAATGGTCAAAAGATAAGATAAGTGGATTACCCTAGAAAATATCACGGCAGTGGATAACCAGAAAGTCCCGGAAACTACCCAAGTTATACCTAGGGAAATTACACTTATGAATATTGTTCTTCTGAAAAGATCCTTAGATAAGGATAAGAGACTTGAAAGGGGAAGGGCGTATTACGGCATTAATATAAAGATCCGGATTAACAACCCTGAGATACTTGAAAGAGGAAGGGCGTATTACGGCATTTTATATAAAGATCCGGATTAACAACCTTGAGATACTTTAAAGAGGAAGGGCGTATTACGGCGTTAATATAAAGATCCGGATTAACAACCCTGAGATACTTTAAAGAGGAAGGGCGTATTACGGCATTAATATAAAGATCCGGATTAACAACCCTGATAAATGGTATGATTGACCCCGAATGAGATCATGAGAAGAACAATAATGGAGGCTTTATAATTATGGGGTCCTGGTAGAGCGGGGCATCCCAAGATATCACTTCACCGTAAACTAGTGACTATGGAACAGCCTACTCTGGAGTGAGGGTACGGCATTAAACAGATCCGGATTCTTCCCTACACTCGATAAGACTTACTACACAACTGCCGTGTAATAACAGAGTAAGCCTTATGACACTTGGAACCCTAATATCCTCGACTTGTCACTCTTACTGTGCAGTATGCAATATATGCACACACATATGAAGGAAACTTTAAGCCACCGTAAAGCAGTATGAACAGAAGTGACTGGGAGAATAATTAACACTGAGTAACAAGGGAGGAAGGAATATGGTACTTAAAATTAAATATCCTGTCACCGATTAAGCCATTTGTTACGAGTTGGGGATTTAGAATATAGTTAAAGTCTGCCCAGATCCCAACAGTAGCAACAATAAAAAACAAGACAATGGGACTATGAAAGGGTAGACAAAGGATGCGAGTTTTCGTTGTGTATAATAAAGTACCATAAATCCCTTAACAAAATATTCAGCTTATAAATTACCCTTAACCAAACTTAACCTAAACATTAACAGTATATACATATTAATAAAACATAAAACAATCTTGAAGCAAGTGGACGTGGGGGAGGCAATACAAGATACAAATACTTAAGTGAGGAGCTGAGATGGCTGACGAGTAAGGCTGAGTATTGTAGAAGACGGTAGGTAGTCACTGTACCGTAGGTTTAGAGGATAGATGATCCTGTGGTCACTTCCCAGAGTCAAGTGCTCTCTCTTCGAATTGGAGCTCACAAAGAAGACTTGGAGGAAGTGACGCAACAACCAGGATATGGAGAAGGGAAACCCCGGAGTGTTAACTAAGACGAGTCATACTCGTGTCTCGTCCCTAGATGGCGTTGCTCGTGGTGCTGGGTAGGTAGATCAAGACAATAGATGGCGTGGTTTGTAGTGCTGGGTGGAGGGGTTCGTAACAACGGACTTACGTCTAATGGTACTTACGACCTGCTTTGACCGTACGTCCATACGGGACATACGACTGCGACCGCCGTGACCAAAAATTTTTTCAAATGACGCGCGCATTTCCTATACCGAAACGTTTCCGTCCCGGGCGAGAGGGAGGGGTGTCTTGGGTCGCCTCGTGGCTGCACTCACTCAGTGGAGCGCTTTGTTTGTGTTTGGCTATCTTATCCTATACTGATCGCGCTGTGAACTTTCGTTATTATTGTATTTAATTGACTTTATAATGACTGGAAAGCGTAAAAGTGAGAGTGCTGGTGGTACTCCAAGGAAAAGGAGACAGGCAATTACTTTTGAGATGAAACTGAAGATAATAACACAGTATGAGAATGGAAAAACAGTAGCAACAATCTCACGCGACCTAGGTTTCTCACACTCGACTATATCCACTATTCTGAAGGACAAGGAACGCATTCGTGAAGTAGTGAAAGGAACAACACCTATAAAGGGAACTATAATAACAAAGAAAAGACAAGGTCCTATCCACGATATGGAAAAATTATTGGTGATATGGATAGAAGACCAGATACAGGTGCGTGTACCCTTAAGTGTTCTAACCATACAGGCTAAAGCAAGAAGCCTGTTCCAATGCCTGAAGGAGCAGGCAGGAGATGAATGTGATCAAACCTTTACAGGAAGTCAAGGGTGGTTTGATAGATTTAAAAAACGCTACAGTCTACACAGTGTTAAGGTGAGTGGAGAGGCAGCTAGTGCCGATGTTGGTGCTGCCGAAGCTTTTAAGGAGGAGTTAGATGATGTGATTGTGGAAGGGAATTATTTGCCAGAGCAAATATTCAATGTGGATGAGACTTTATTATTGTGGAAACGCATGCCTGACCGGACATACATCCACAAAGAGGCAAAAAAAATGCCCG
>NW_024734427.1:0-3674 GCF_018991925.1 Homarus americanus | reverse complement strand
ATAACAAAGTCCTCCTTATCGAGAATAACTAAGTCCCTGATCGAGTATAACAAAGCCCCTGATCAAGTATAACAAAGGCTCCAGATCGAGTATAACAAAGTCCCCTGTCGAGTATAACAAAGACCCTGAACGATTATAACAAAGGCCCTGATCGAGTATATCAAAGTTCCCTGATCGAGTATAACAGCCCCTGATCGAGAATAACATAGTCCCCTGATCGAGTATAACAAAGTCCCCAGATCGAGTATAACAAAGGTTCTGATCGAGGTTTAACAAAGGCCCTGATCGAGTATATCAAAGTCCCTGTCGAGTATAACAAAGTCGCCTGAACAGTATAACAAAGCCCCTGATCGAGTATAACAAAGACCCCTTATCGAGAATAACAAAGTCACCTGATCGAGGATAACAAAGCCCCTTATCAAGTATAACAAAGCCCCTGATCGAGTATAACAAAGACCCCTTATCGAGAATAACAAAGTCCCTGATCAAGTATAACAAAGCCCCCTGATCATATAAATAAAGGCCCTGATCGAGTATAACAAAGTCCCTGGTCGAGTATAATAACAAAGTCCCGATCGAGTATAACAAAGGCCCTGATCGAGAATAACAAAGTCCCATGATCGGTATAAAAAGTCTCCTCATCGAATATAACAAAGTCCCTGATCGAGTATAACAATGCCCTGAGCGAGTAAAACAAAGCCCCCTATCTTGAATAACAAAGTCCCCTGATCGAGTATAACAAAGCCCTGATCAAGTATAACAGCCCTCATCGAATATAACAAAGTCCCTGGTCGAGTATAACAAAGTCCCCTGATCAGTATAAGAAAGGCCCTGATCGAGTATAACAAAGTTCCTGATCGAGTATAACAAAGCCCCCATCGAAGTATAACAAAGTCCCTTATCGAGAATAACAAAGTCCCCTGATCGAGTATAACAAAGCCCCGATCAAGTATAACAAAGGCTCCAAATCGAGTATAACAAATTCCCAGGTCGAGTATAACAAGTCCCTGATCGAGTATACCAGGCCCTGATCGAGTATAACAAAGGCCCTGATCGAGTATAACAAAGCCCCTGACAGCTATAACAAAGGCCCTCATCGAGTATAACAAAGCCCCTGATCAGGTATAACAAAGGCCCTCATCGAGTATAACGAAGTCCCCTGGTCGTGTATAACAAAGTCCCATACGAGTTTAACAAAGGCCCATGATCGAGAAAAAATAACAAAGTTCCTGATCGAGTATGACAAAGTCCCCTGGTCGACGATAACAAAGTCCCCTGATCAAGATAACAAACGCCATAGATCCGAATATAACAAAGTCCTCGAGTATAACAGCCCCTGCTCGAGTATAACAATGGACCCTAAAAGTCTATAACAATGTCCCTGATCGAGTATAACAAAGCCCGCTCATCGAGTATAACAAAGTCCCCTGATCGAGGATAACAAAGTCCTCTGGTCGAGTATAACAAAGACACCTGAACGAGTATAAAAAGGCCCTGATCGAGTATAACAAAGTTCCTCGATCGAGTATAACAAAGGCCCTGACCAAGTAAAACAAAGGCCCCAGATCGAGTATAACAAAGTCCCTGGTCGAGGTATAACAAAGTCCCTGATCGAGTATAACAAAGGTCCTGATCGAGTTTAACAAAGGCCCCTGATCGAGTATAACAAAAGTCCCTGGTCGAATATACAAAGTCGCCTGAACGAAGTATAACAAGGCCTGATCGAGTATAACAAAGGCCCCTGATCGAGTATAACAAAGCCCCTGATCAAGTATAACAAAGCCCCTGATCGACTATAACAAAGACTTATCGAGAATAACAAAGTCCCTGATCAAGTATAACAAAGCCCCTGATCCAATTACAACAAAGGCCCCCATCAAGTATAACAAAGTCCCAGGTCGAGTATAACAAAGTCCCCTGATCGAAGTATAACAAGGCCCTGATCGAAATAACCAAAAAGCCCCTGATCGAGTATAACAAAGTCCCTGATCGAGTATAACAAGCCCCTCATCGAGTAAAACAAAGTCCCCTGATCCAGTATAACAATGTCCCCTCACCGGTATAATAAAGTTCCCTGATCGAGGATAACAAAGCCCCCCTCACAGAGTTTAAAATCCTCTGATCAATTATAACAAAGTCCCTGATCGGGTATAACAAGGCCCTGATCGAGTATAACCAAAGGCCCTCATCAGGTATAAAAGAATCCATGATCGAGTATAAAAAAGTCCCTCATCGAATAACAAAGTCCCTGATCGTGTAAACAAATTCCCTGATCAGGAGTAGAACAAAGTCCCTCATCGAGTATAACAAAGCCCCTCATCGAGTATAACAAGTCCCATGATCGAGAATAACAAAGTCCCTCATCGAAAATAACATAGTCCCCTGAACGATTATAACAAAGGCCCTGATCGAGTATAACAAAGCCCCTGATCCAGATATAACAAAAGCGCCTGAACGAGTATAACAAAGCCCCCTGATCAGGAATATAAAGGTTCCTGATCGAGTATAACAAAGTCCCCGAATTAGAGAATAACAAGTCCCCTTATCGAGAATAACAATGCATCGAGTATAACAAACCCCCTGATCCAAGTATAACAAAGGCTCCAGATCGAGTATAACAAAATCCCCTGGTCAAGATTATCAAAAGTCCCCTGATCAAGTATAACAAAGTCCACTGATCGAGTATGACAAAGTCCCTGGACGACTATAACAAGTCCCTGATCAAGTATAACAAAGGCCATAAATCCGAGTATAACAAAGTGCCCTTTTCGAGTATAACAAAGTCCCTGAACAAGTATAACAAAGGCTGCTCGAGTATAACAATGGACCTAAAAGTCTATAACAATGTCCCTGATCCGAGTATAACAAAGCCCGCTCATCGGGTATAACAAAGTCCCCTGATCGAGGATAACAAAATCCTCTGGTCGGTATACAAAGACACCTGAACGAGTATAACAAGGCCCCTGATCGGGTATAACAAAGTTCTGATCGAGTATAACAAGGCCCTGACCAAGTAAAACAAAGGCCCCAGATCGGTATAACAAAGTCCTGGTCGAGTATAACAAAGTCCCTGAACGATTATAACAAAAGGCCCTGATCAGAGTATAACAAAGTCCCCTGGTCGAGTATAACAAAGGCCCTTATCAGGTTTAAAGGTCCCTCATCGAAGTATAACAAAAGTCCCCTGGTAGAATTATAAAAACTCCTGATCGAGTATAACAAAGTCCCCTGATCGAGTATAACAAAGTCCCCAGATCGAGTATAACAAAGTCCCTGATCGAGTATAACAAAGTCCCTGATCGAGTATAAAAAGGCCCTGATCGAAGTATAACAAAGTTCCTGATCGAGTATAACAAAAGGCCCTGACCAAGTAAAACAAGCCCCAGATCAGGTATAACAAAGTCCCCTGGTCAGTATAACAAAGTCCCTGATCGAGTATAACAAAGGTCCCTGATCGAGTTTAACAAAGGCCCTGATCAGGTATAACAAAGGTCAAGTATAACAAAGTCGCCTGAACGAGTATAACAAAGGCCCCTGATCGAGTAACAAAGGCCCCTGATCGAGTATAACAAAGCCCTGATCCAAGTATAACAAAGCCCCTGATCGACTATAACAAAGACCCCTTATCGAGAATAACAAAGTCCCTGATCAAGTATAAACCCCTGATCAATTAC
>NW_024734426.1:0-12434 GCF_018991925.1 Homarus americanus | reverse complement strand
TACTGTGCCGAGTAGCAACCCTGTATATAAGCTACTGTGCCGAGTAGCAACCCTGTATATAAGCTACTGTGCCGAGTAGCATTTATATATATATCATCACGTGGCAACACTGCACGTTAAGTGGCAACATTGCCCCGAGGCTGCCATATGGCAAGGCAGCCTAGTCTGACTGTGTGAGCCGTGCATGGCACATGCGAGTCACCACTTGTATTTCTATCATCCATAATAAACGGACTCCGTGTTACTCAGTGTTTCCCTACCCATCACTGCATTCTTCAGGGCACACTAGTAACCACCAGGGGGGAGGGTAGGGTGAGGGTAGGAGGAGTGGGGGGAGGGTAGGGTGTGGGTGGATAGGTAGAAAGTATTGTGTGACATAGTGGGGGTGAGGGTAGGGTGTGGGTGGATAGGTAGAAATGTGTGTGACACAGTGTGGGGGGGTAGGGTGAGGGTAGGAGGGTGGGGGGAGGGTAGGGTGTGGGTGGATAGGTAGAGAGTATTGTGTGACATAGTGGGGGGGAGGATAAGGTAACATATGGAAGAGGTGTGTGTGTGTGTGTATGTATGTTATTTTATGTTTGTGTGTGCACAGTATGTATGTTATAGTGTGTATGTGTGTATTAATCATGCAAAGGGCCTTTTCCTTCAATTGATTTTAAAACATCAATTAATCTCAAGTACCTTAAGGCAACTCACACTCTAATAACATAACCAATATCTATCACAGTATTTCAGTAAATCATTAGTATATAAATATTTAGTAAGTTTCTATTTTTCATTTTATATTTCTAATTTTATTTCTGTATTCAATATATTTTATTTTTAGATATTATTTTTCATTATCACAAGTGGACAAAAATCACACAAATTTATATTGTAATTCTTAATTTCATAAATTTTAACTAATACATTCGGTTATTTTTCACTATGATAAAATATTGTCAATAACATCTAAACGGAGGCCATTTTAGGTTCATATATCAATAAAATATATTAAACAAACATAGAATTCTTATAAAATTTAATAAAACAAAATTAAAATGGTATTCAAATTATTTATTAACAATATATATGACAACGGGAAGAATTTTAAAGCGAAAGCATCTCTGTCGGCCATCTTGGATTTCTTACCCACTATACTAATCATTAACTCCAGGTTATATAAACGTGAAGGTGTTTATATAACTTCCCCTACCCTAATATAAATGTGTTTTTTGGGGGAATTATTGACCTGGATACTGTTTGGTGTTTGACTGTATACATGTTTGTTTGGATCCAATACTCACTACTACAACTTGTATTTGACTGTATAAGTATGATTGTATGAATGTAGTGCTCTTATTAGTATCTGAATTACGTGTTTGTCTGTCTAAATACATCCACTTGAGTACGATAGCTCTCTGTGACAATATAAACATTTGTCACAATAGAATAATCGTGTCCGGTTGAATGTTAGTATCTAGAATGCTTTTTGTATCCATTGTTTTAAAAGAGTAATTTATCTTCTACAGGATTCAGGTCAAGCCGCTGTTGTTGTAAAGTGTTTGAGTTGTAAAAAAGTGTAAATGTGTGTGTGTGGTTTTGTTTAGGTGTAAACCAGTATTTTGGGGGTTTACAGCTGTGGTTTGTAATGGTTTATAGCTGTGGTTTGAAATAATTTACAGCTGTGGATTGAAATGGTTTACAGTTGTGGTTTGAAATGGTTTACAGCTGTGGTTTGTAATGGTTGGTTAAGGCAATCTTCACCACAGTAAACTCCCCACAGTAAACTCTACCACACCACACTCCACTCCCTCCCCACACCCCTCCCCACAACTCAGTTAAACTTCAACAAACAAAGGCTGTACATTGCGGCAGAAGAACCAAGGAAATAAACTTTGGTAATTTATTGTCATCATTAAAGAAATCTGAGCTTTTTTATGTTAATGCAGGAGGAAGCACAAGGGACTGTAGGTGTTTGTGCTTGTGGTGATGTGAGTACTGTTTGTGGTAATTTGAGTACTGTTTGGGGCGACTTGAGTACTTTTTGTGGTCTTGAGTACTGTTTGTGACGATTTTGAGTACTAATTGTTCGTAGTAAGACAGAGTTGTAAATTACTACCAGACATACGGACACAAGGTATAGCCAGGTGAGAGAGAGAGAGAGAGAGAGAGAGAGAGAGAGAGAGAGGCGTGAATATTTATTTTTGCCCATACAATTTCTCTCACTCTCTCTCTCTCTCTCTCTCTCTCTCTCTCTCTACTCCCTTTATGTCAGCTTAACTAGATCCCTGTGTTGTGGGTCGACAATAATTCTAAGCTGGCTGGATATTCTTTCCCTCCTCCAGGACAAACACCAAAGTAGGAAAGCTTTATTTAGTTAAGATACAGTATGTTTGTGTAAGCTTAAACAAGATAGAGCGAAATATATGTACTGAGGACAAATCTTTTACGTAAACCTGAAATAAACAAGAAGAAATTATATACAAGTGGAAGATTTTCTTACATATGAATGATATTAGAGTAATGAGGTATTTTTTTTCTATTGTTAAAACTGAATGAAATTGGTGAGACTTAAGAAATTATTTGGGAATGTGAATCTAGACACGTATGATATGATGAAATTTAAAATCCAGTGAGAAATTCTTAGCTCGTGAAGAAATTTGGAAAATCTATCGAAGGAAATATTGTTAATGAAGCAAGTAAAAAAAAAAAATAAAAATATCCATTGGGAAAGTCCTCACATAATGAAGACAAAATAAAACTCAAAACGAAGAACGAAAATCCCTTCACAATTCGAACCAAATCCAGCACCTAAATCCCACAAAACCCCATAAAACCCCCATAAATCCCTCCAAATCCCCTCCTCCAAATCCCCCCCAAATCCCACAACACATCAACATCTCCAGTTAACCCCAAATCACCAACTACACTGTCCATCACAATCTTCCTCGTAATCATCTTAAACCGTAAAAAAAACAAATGATAGAAGATCTTACTTAATACTTTAAACTAAAACATTACCAAATTTACTCGTGGTAACTGGGTAATGTAGGAAATTACTTAGGGATTAGCCGAGGGATGGTTGAGAGAAGGAGGTGGTAGTGGTAGTCAGTGGCGGCTCGGGCATAGGGCTGCAGAGCTGCAGTCCCCCCAGACACTCACTGCCAGGCGTATGATTCCTTTAGAGAGACAGCTGAATAATACACTACCAACAAATATATCATTTTATATGTTATTTAATTATTTTCAATACGTTGCTAAGTGAATTTTCATTAAAATCAGACCAAAATTTAAGTTACTTTCATAGTTGCTGTCAATGCTGTACGATTCATGTCTGTTATTAATTGGCGCCGCCGCCGCACCACTTCTGGAGACAATGAGCTGCACTTGAAGCAGCTCAGTCTCGTACAACGTGTTTACATTGTGTGTGGACGGTGTGGTTAAATCGTGCTTTCTTTAATTACCCTTTGACGATGGAAAATCGAGTGTGAGGCTTGCAGTCCCTCCATTTTATTTTTCACGAGCCGCCACTGGTGGTAGTATTTGGTTGAGGTGGTGGTAGTCTTTGGGAGAGGGAAGGTGGTGGTGGTAGTAGTGGTAGTAATCCCGTGGTCTTATTCCTCAAGTCTTTAACTGGATACATAATTAGGTACTAAGACTGTCCTTGGACGTCACATACACACACACGCACACAAACACACACAAACACACGTACAAGGAGAGAGAGAGAGAGAGAGAGAGAGAGAGATGCATCACCCAACACCAACAATCCCGGGGACCCAGGCTATAAAACTCTACGGTCCCAGGCTGCCACGTTTCACTTACTCTGCCTGCCCGCCCTCCACTCACATATACCCAACACCTATTGGTAAAGTAATGACCAAGGAACACTCTACAATATACTTTTATTCTCCACATATAAAGCTAATTATTACTCTAACTAATTATAGGAATTAATGATCGTATTTAAAATATTTTAGGCTTTTTAACATGGTCTCCGATGTCGGTGTAATTCTTCAACATGGGAACTTATGTTTACACTAAGAGACGGCTATGTTTGTATGTCCTTAATTGTGTTTGTTTCAATTTTAATTAACAATATAATTTTAAAATGATGATTGCTTGATAATTAATAAGAATATATGAGTTAATTATTGTTGATTAGGAAAGAGTTAAATGAGGAGTTAAATTAAATAGTAAAAATAAAAGAATTGTGTACTGTATATAATAATTTGCAAGTTTATAGAAATAAGTTAGACATAATAAGAGCTTAATTATACCTTAAAATGAAGTCTTCCGTCGTTCAAGTACTAAAACAGTACTTGATTGATATAAATATTTAAGAAAAAGACTTAGCTACCCGGAGTTAATTATCGCTTGTTAATGTCATCACAGGGTAGTTACGTCTGATTCATGTCTTGCTTATGAGAGACATTATTCATTTAAAGAGAGCGAGATACTGACTAGAATCTTATCTTTCTTTTATAACCACTTGAGAGATAGTTTCATTCTCTTTGTCAATATTATCTCCAAGAATTGTACGTTTATTTTACCATTAACTAGGAATAATGACAACGATTCCTTTTATGTGTTTTTTTTCTATTCGTTATTAACCCCATTAACCATTCATAAAGGTAACACAGGTAGATATATATTCTCACCTGTCTAATTAAGGTGTAGCTTGTGTTCATTGACCTCTTAGAATCCACCTTTGTGTCGTTATTAAGAGAATCAGTTATATACTTTCTCACATCTTCAGGTAGAGATGCAAATTAGGGCATTAACCAGTTAGGACATTATTTATTTACCATAATCAACAGATAAGAGTCGATCTCATTAACTCTCATTAACTTACCTGTGTGGATGGTGGTCTTAATTAACCTTGACCTAATTATAATGAGGTGAATAATGGATTCTTGAGGTCAGGTCATCTTGGTACTGAGTACATGAGAGGGATAAAGTATATGTATGTATGTATGTATGTATGTATAAGGACACACACAATAAAAACAATAGACTCGAATTTCCTACTTTTATTATTGATCATTTTTAACAACATTTATTGCTTCTCTGGTCACCTGTTATCACTAAGATCAAAGCTTGTATGATACACGTTAATAACCCGCTGTATACAAGACCAAAACAGGCGGGGGGGGGGAGGGAGATATATTCCACAAAACGTAAACAGATTAAAAATTTGTTCTAAAATAAACCTTACAGTGTGATAGGATACGGTATTGGTGCGTTATTTAGTGTTAATTATGAAGAAATAAATATTTAACTTTATTTACATCGTTTATTAAGAGAATATTACTGAAGGAAAAATAATTATTCGAAGGTTTCTAAGAAAAGGGGGATTATTTTTTTAAAGAATAAATTTACATTGAGGAAATTTTTATATTCTAAAGTATATATTTATATATATATAGGATTAGATGTATGTTTTGATTTTCAGTTTTTGTTCTTTTTTGTTTTTCTTTTGGATTTTCATTTTGTTTTTCTTCTTTTTTTTCATCATCATCATCATCATCATCATCACCACCATCACCATCATCATCTCTATCACCATTTATTCACATCTGTTTACAAACTAGATGACTCAGCAGTGAAAAACAGTGATGCTGTCAGTTCAATATTGAGGTGACATGACTTTCTGAGAGAGAGAGAGAGAGAGAGAGAGAGAGAGAGAGAGACGCAGTAATCAGCCCTGGACAGATAAATACTCATTCGAAACTTCTATAAATTGAATTCTTAAGGCGAGATAAAGCAAAATTTTTCAGAAGCAAATCCCAGAAAGCTATTAGATTATGATTTCACGAAGGTTCAAACTGTCTAAAGTGTGTACGAATTTGACGACGACTCAGTACTCAGTCATGCTGCGTCTGAGGAGGGAGAAGGTGTAAATAAAGAAGCTTTGGAGGTTATAGTACGAGAACAACAAAATTATAATAGAAAAAAAAAGTACTTGAAAGTTTGTTGAAGTTTCTTAGTGGAATTGTTAAATGTTTGATTGTAAAGATTAGTTCAAGAATAGGAAGATAGTTAAAAAAGGTGCGTTGGGTGTGTCGACCAAGAAGGATATGTATTAAGGTGTGTTGGGTGTGTCGATCAAGAAGGATATGTATTAAGGTGTGTTGGGTGTGTCGACCAAGAAGGATATATATTAAGGTGTGTTGGGTGCGTCGACCAAGAAGGATATGCATTAAGGTGTGTTGGGTGTGTCGACCAAGAAGGATATGTAATAAGGTGTGTTGGGTGTGTCGACCAAGAAGGATATGTATTAAGGTGTGTTGGGTGTGTCGACCAAGAAGGATATGTATTAAGGTGTGTTGGGTGTGTCGACCAAGAAGGATATGTATTAAGGTGTGTTGGGTGTGTCGACCAAGAAGGATATGTATTAAGGTGTGTTGGGTGTGTCGACCAAGAAGGATATGTATTAAGGTGTGTTGGGTGTGTCGACCAAGAAGGATATGTATTAAGGTGTGTTGGGTGTGTCGACCAAGAAGGATATGTATTAAGGTGTGTTGGGTGTGTCGACCACATGATATGTATTAAGGTGTGTTGGGTGTCGACCAAGAAGCCGATATGTAATTAAGGTGTAAGGTGTGTCCACCAAGAATGATAGTATTAAGGTGCAAGGGTGTGTCGACCGGCCAGGCTGATATGTATTACAGAGCGTTGCGTGTCGACTGCCAGGCGATATGTGTATTATGTGTTGGGTGTGTCGACCAAGAAGGATATGTATTAAGGTGTGTTGGGTGTGTCGATTAAGGATATGTTACACCCAGGTAGGATATGTTAGTTTCTGCCCATGTTTACATGTCGAGTGCTCGGCCATAAAGGACAGACTGGCCCTGGAAGTCGACGTGAAGGAAGGCCATGGGCTATCGACCATCAAAGGAGGCGTTAGTTTCACCTACCATGAGAAGAAACGCTGGCTGTCGACCATGATAAACAGGCCCCCACCATGATAAACACCACAGGGGCCTCGACCATGATGAACAGGCCCCCAACCATGATAAACAGGGCCCCGACCATGATGAAAAGGGCCCCGACCATGATGAACAGGCCCCCAACATGATTAACAGGCCCCCACCATGATAAACAGGGCCCCGACCATGACGAACAGGGCCCCCGACCATGATAAACACCACAAGGGCCTCGACCATGCTAAACAGGGCCCCCGACCATGAGAGATGCTCCTCTGACCACTTTAATGTCAGCATAAGGACACTCGGTCCCATCTCAAGTTAGCGAGTCATATTTCCGTCAGAAGATCACAGTTCAACACGTGATCTAAAATATGTATACAAACTTTATGGAAGATTAGTCACTCTGATTATGGCGGCGACTAAGTATGGGTGATCCAGTGTTTTGGTTTTAATTTTATTGTCTTTTTTGTTTCTTCTTTATTGTTGTTCTTGTCTCTGTTGTGGTTAGTAATATTTTTTTCTTATAGGTAATTCCTTTGGTATCTCAGTTAAAAGGTTTATATAACACAGGTGAGTCAGACACGGAAGTCAAATAGACACACAAGCAAAAAAACAATAGTTTTACTAGAGAGAGAAAAAAAAAGACGCTGATTAACTTTCTTTTAAAAACTCCATTATTATCCTTCAAGTTATCCGTTTAGCGAAGGTTAGAGTGTCAGGTGCCAAGTGTTGAGGCACATATAGTCACAGGTCAAGAGTGGTGGAAGAGGGGGAGGTGGGGTGGCACCAGCAGGGGGGGGGGGAGTTGTGTGTTTATGTGTGTCATCCACTGGACTTGTCACTATTGGCTGGCTGGCTGGCTGGCTGGCTGGCTCGTCCTCCAACCTCCTCTGGGACTTGAGCTTGTAGATTGGAGAGGTTGCCAGCACGACAGCGTCTACCTTCGTTAGCTTGGTGACCCCTGTCGTTATCGGCCACCATTCTCGTTAGAAAGGCATTTGTACCTGTTAAACAGACACCTATCGTCGTTTAGGCAGGGAGTACTGTTGTTCGATAGACTGTATAATCGGTAGACAGACACCTGTTATCATTAGACAGGTGGGTATGTTCTAGGGCGTCTGGGTCCTTGAGATAACAGCTAATATAATTTATACGTCGCTTGCCACACTGTTATCATCTGAAGATAAGTAAAAAAAAAAGTGAGAAATTGAGAACTTTCGTCGCACAATTCTTTAAAAAAATGTTCTGCCTAAACGACACAGCAGCATCTCTTGACATGAAGCAGAACTGAGGTGAAGGATCCTTACGCTGACTGCGCCCTTCACCACATCATTCCCTCCTTCACGAGTCACTCGGGACATCGTGTGTAGGACCCCAGCAGGTGGTAGCTCCTTCCAGATGTCCTCATGCCGGAGACTGAAGGGACAACAAGACACACGAATGCTATTTTTTTTAATTATAAAATTTCAATGAAAATGATATGTTTATAAATTAATACTCAATTTATTAAGAACAAAAAATATCATTGGGTAAAAGTAATTATACAAGTTTGTGAAAGTATCTGATCATGTTTGTTTTTCACTTAAAGGATAGATATTTTTTTTTCTTAAGATTATATTAATATTTTTGTTTTCGTTTAATTCTTACATTTGGTTATTTTTGGGGATTTTATTTTTTACTGGAATATTTTAATGAATTTTTATGTCAGTTTGTCTGTCTGTCTCTCCATCCATACTAAACACATATTGTCTACATTCACTGGTCGACCATCCATCCATCCATTCACCGAACCAACCAACCAACCAACCACCATACCATCCACCATCCATCCATTCATCCATCCATCCATCCATCCACCGAACCAACCACCACACCAACCACCATACCAACCCTCCATCCATCCATCCATCCATCCATCCATCCATCCATCCATCCATCCACCCATCCATCCACCGAACCAACCACCACACCAACCCTCCATCCATCCATCCATCCACCCATTCATCCATCCATCCATCCATCCATCCATCCATTCATCCATCCATCCATCCATCCATCCATCCATCGAACCAACCACCACACCAACCCTCCATCCATCCATCCATCCACCCATTCATCCATCCATCCATCCATCCATCCATCCATTCATCCATCCATCCATCCATCCATCCATCCATACACTAATCTACTGGCCGGGAGGAGAATAAGAGTTGCCAGTTAACCATATATTGTGTAGTGGCGACCATCCATCCATCCATCCATCCATCCATCCATCCATCCATCCTTCCATCCATCCATCCATTCATCCATCCATCCATCCATCCATCCATGCATGCATCCATCCATCCATCCATCCATCCATCCTTCCATCCATCCTTCCATCCATCCTTCCATCCATCCATTCATCCATAGATGGATGGATGGATGGATGCATGTATGCATCCATCCATCCATCCATCCATCCATCCTTCCATCCATCCATCCATCCATCCTTCCATCCATCCTTCCATCCATCCATTCATCCATAGATGGATGGATGGATGGATGCATGTATGAATCCATCCATCCATCCATCCATCCATCCTTCCTTCCATCCATCCTTCCATCCATCCTTCCATCCATCCATTCATCCATCCATTCATCCATCCATGCCTCCATCCATGCCTCCATCCATGCCTCCATCCATCCATCCATCCATCCATGCATCCATCCATCCATGCATCCATCCATGCCTCCATCCATCCATCCATCCATGCCTCCATCCATGCATCCATCCATCCATCCATCCATCCATTCATTCATTCATTCATCCATCCATCCATCCATCCATCCATCCATCCATTCTTCCATCCATCCATCCATCCATCCATCCATCCATCCACTAATCTACTGGCCGGGAGGAGAATAAGAGTTGCCAGTTAGCCATTTATTGTGTAGTGGCGACCATGGAGGGTTAAGCCTATTAACCGTTGCTTCACGTATTACATATTAACGCTTGTGCCAACTACCCTAATGGACCGGGTGTATGATGCGGGTGGGGGGGGTGAGAGGGTGGGGGCTAAGGGTGGGGGTGAGGTGGAGGGGTAAGGTGGGGAGAGGGTGGGGTGGGGTAAGGTGGGGAGAGGGGGTGGGGGGGGGGTAAGGGGGGAGGTGGGGCTGGGGGTAAGGGTGGGGAGAGGGGTGGAGGAGTGAGGGTGTGGGGGTGGGGGTGGGGGTGAGGGTGGAGGGGTAAGGGTGAGGGTGAGGGTGGAGGGGTAAGGGTGGGGGAAATAGGGAGAGAGGAGAGTAACTGGATTTATAGAATGAGAGACAGACAGACAGATAGTTAGATAACGCGATAAAAAAAACATACATAAAAAAATTAATATTTTCCATCTGCTCAACGAACCAAAGGTCACACACACACACACACACACACACATACATATATCACACACACACACACACACACACACACACATATATCACACACACACACACACACACACACATATATCACACACACACACACACATATATAACACCTACCAAATTATATTAACTCCAGGTGGGTCAATTATGGTCCCACCAGTTAGTAAGTATATAATCAGATACAATTTCCTAATTTGCTTAACCTCAGAGAGTATAATTATACCTCAGGGGAAAAAGAGTATAATAGTATCATGCTCATTAGTTATTTTTCGTGTGGTTAGGTATCATTTTAAGGCTTTCATGCTATAGGGATATATTTCTTAGTACTGGGGATATATTTCGAATTACTGGGGATATATTTCGTATTTACTGGGATATTTCGTACTCCTGGGGATATATTTCGTACTCCTGGGGATATATTTCGTAGTACTGGGGATATATTTCGTATTACTGGGGATATATTTCGTATTACTAGGATATTTCGTAGTACTGGGGATATATTTCGTATTACTAGGATATTTCGTAGTACTGGGGATATATTTCGTAGTACTGGGGATATATTTCGTAGTACTGGGGATATATTTCGTAGTACTGGGGATATATTTCGTATTACTGGGATATTTCGTAGTACTGGGGATATATTTCGTAGTACTGGGGATATATTTCGTAGTACTGGTGATATATTTCGTAGTACATAAGAACATAAGAACATAAGAAAGTGGGATACTGCAGGAGGCCGACTGGCCCATGCAGGGCAGATCCCTTTCACACCCATCCCAGCACTTCCATGTGCCTATCCAACTTCGTCTTGAAGCTCCCTAGCGTCCCCAATCCTACTATAGCACTCGGTAGCCTATTCCACATATCCACAACTCTTATTACCAAACCAGTGCTTGCCTATATCCTTTCTGAATCGGAATTTATCTAATTTAAAGCCATTTGTTCTAGTTATTTCGTTATTATTGAGCTTCAGAACATCTTCCATTTTACCCTTGTTAATCCCACTTACCCACTGGGGATATATTTCGTATTACTGGGATATTTCGTAGTACTGGGGATATATTTCATATTACTGGGATATTTCGTAGTACTGGGGATATATTTCGTAGTACTGGGGATATATTTCGTAGTACTGGGGATATATTTCGTATTACTGGGATATTTCGTAGTACTTGGAATATATTTCATAGTAATGGGGATATATTTCGTAGTATTGGGATATATTTCGTATTACTGGGCATATATTTCGTATTACTGGGGATATATTTCGTAGTACTGGGGATACATTTCGTATTACTGGGGATATATTTCGTACACTAAGAATATATTTCGCATACTAAGAATATGTCCCCTGTACATAACACACAAAAGGAATAAAATAAAAAATAACTTAGAAATTATAAGGGAAACAATTAATACTTTACAACAGCAAGAATGTTGAGTGTGAGTCAACAACCATCTGAGACCATCTGGTGCAAACAACCAACATTAAACAAGTCAGAACCATCTTAGGGTTAATGGCTCATTAAAAATATGTAATTAAGGTGATTAATTAAGGTGATTAAGGCATCATTTAGTAATATAATTAACATGGGAAGTGGAGATGTAAATTGTAAAGGTCATATAACAGTGGTTTGTGTTATGTATGTATGTACAGTATGTATGTATGTATGTATGTATGTATGTATGTATGTATGTATGTTATTGTTATGATAGGCATAATTTAGTAGGGTAGTGTATATTAGTGTGACAGTGTAGTGTGACAATGTAGTGTCACTGTAGTGTGTCAGTGTAGTGTCACTGTAGTGTGGCAGTGTAGTGGGACAGTGTAGTGTGACAGCGTAGTGTGACAGTGTAGTGTGGTAGTGTAGTGTGACAGTGTAGTGTGACAGTGTAGTGTGACAGTGTAGTGTGGCAGTGTAGTGGGACAGTGTAGTGACAGTGTAGTGTGACACTGTAGTGTGGCAGTGTAGTGTGACAGTGTAGTGTGACAGTGTAGTGTGACAGTGTAGTGTCACTGTAGTGTGGCAGTGTCGCGTGACAGTGTAGTGTGACTGTAGTTTGACAGTGTAGTGTGACAGTGTAGTGTGACAGTGTAGTGTGACAGTG
>NW_024734425.1:0-17437 GCF_018991925.1 Homarus americanus | reverse complement strand
TTGTTATACTCGATGAGGGGCCTTTGTTATACCCGATCAGGGGATTTTGTTTTACTCGATCAGGGGACTTTGTTATACTCTATGAGGAGGCTTTGTTATACTCGATCAGGGAACTTTGTTATCCTCGTTCAGGGGCCTTTGTTATACTCGATCAGGGGACTTTGTTATACTCGACCAGGGGACTTTGTTATACTCGATCAGGGGCCTTTGTTATACTTGATCAGGGTGATTTGTTATACTCGATCAGGGGACTTTATTATACTCGATCAGGGTGCTTTGTTATACTTGATCAGGGAACTTTGTTATACTCGATCAGTGGCCTTTGTTATAATCGTTCAGTGAAATTTGTTATACTCAATCAGGGGACCTTGTTATACTCGATCTGGGGAGTTTTTTATTCTCGACCATCGGACTTTGCTATAATCGATCAGGGGCCTTTGTTAAACTTGATCATGGGCCTTTGATATACTCGATCAGGGGACTTTGTTATAGTCGATCAGGGGACTTTGTTATACTCGATCAGGGGACTTTCTTATACTCAATGAGGGGGCTTTGTTATACCCGATCAGGGGGCTTTGTTGCCACTTGATCAGGGGCCTTTGTTATAATCGTTCAGGGGGACTTTGTTATACTCGATCAGGGGACTTTGTTATACTCGATCAGGGGACTTTGTTATACTCGATCAGGGGACTTTGTTATTCTCGTTCAGGGGACTTTGTTATACCTGATCTGGGAAATTTGTTATACTCGATGAGGGGGCTTTGTTATACTCGATCAGGGGACTTTGTTCTACTCGATCAGGGGCCTTTGTTATACTCGATCAGGGGTCTTTGTTATACTCGACCAGAGGACATTGTTATACTCGATCTGGGGCCTTTGTTATACTTGATGAGGGGGCTTTGTTATGCTCAAACAGGGGACTTTGTTATTCTCGATAAGGGGGCCTTTGTTATACTCGATCAGGGACCTTTGTTAAACTCGATCAGGGGGCTTTGTTATACTCGATCAGGGAACTTTGTTATACTCAATCAAGGGCCTTTGTTATAATCGTTCAAAGGACTTTGTTATACTCGTCCAGGGCCTTTGTTATACTCGATAAGGGAGTTTTTATACTCGACCAGGGACTTTGTTTTTACCGATCAGGGGCATTTGTTAAGCTTCGATAGGGGCCTTTGTTATACTCGATCAGGGACTTTGTTATACTCGATCAGGGACTTTTGTTAAACTCGATCAGGGGTCTTTGTTATACTCGATTAGGGAGCTTTGTTATACACTACTCGATCTGGGGACTTTATTGCATAGTCGATCAGTGACTTTGTTATACTCGATCGAGGACTTTGTTATACTCGATCAGGGGACTTTGTTATACTCGATCAGGCGCTTTTGTTATATTCGATTTGGGGGCTTTGTTTTACTCGATCAGGGGCCTTTGTTATAATCGTTCAGGGGACTATGTTATACTCGAACAGGGGACCTTGTTATACTCGATCAGGGGACTTTGTTATACTCGATCAGGGGATTTTGTTATATTCGATGAGGGACTTTGTTAGTTTTGATGAGGGGACTTTTTTATACTCGATCATGGGACTTTGTTATACTCGATGAGGGGCCTTTGTTATACTCGATCAGGGGCCTTTGTTATACCCGATTAGGGGACTTTGTTATAATCGATCAGAGGACTTTGTTATACTATATGAGGGGGCTTTGTTATACTCGATCAAGGGACTTTGTAATACTTTCGGTGAGGGACTTTGTTATACTCGATCAGGGGCCTTTGTTATACTCGATCAGGGCTTTATTTATACTCGATCAGGGGAACTGTTATTCTCTCGATATAAGGACTTTGATATACTCGATCAGGGGACTTTGTTATACTCGATCAGGGAACTTTGTTATACGCGATCAGGGGACTTTGTTATACTCGATCAGGGGACTTTGTTATACTCGATCAGGGGGCTTTGTCATACTCGATCAGGGAACTTTGTTATACTCGATCAGTGGTCTTTGTTATAATCGTTCAGTGAAATTTGTTATACTCAGTCAGGGGACTTTGTTATGCTCGATGAGGAGAGTTTTTTATTCTCGACCAGGGGACTTTGCTATACTCGATCAGGGGCCTTTGTTAAACTCGATCAGGGGCCTTTGATATCCTCGATCAGGGGACTTTGTTATAGTCGATCAGAGGGCCTTTGTTATACTCGATCAGGGGTCTTTGTTATACTCGATTAGGGAACTTTGTTATACTCGATCAGGCGACTTTGTTATACTCGATTAGAGGACCTTGTTATACTCAATCAGGGGACTTTGTTATACTCGATCAGGGGACTTTGTTATACTCGATCAGGGGACTTTGTTATACTCGATCAGTGGGCTTTGTTTTACTCGATTAGGAAACTTTGTTATACTCGATCAGGGGCCTTTGTTATAATCGTTCAGGGTACTTTGTTATACACGATCTGGGGACTTTGTTATACTCGATCAGGGGAGTTTGTTATTCTCGATCATGGGACTTTGTTATACTCGATGAGGGGCCTTTGTTATACTGGATGAGGGACTTTGTTATACTCGATCAGGGGACTTTGTTATACTCGGTCAGGGGACTTTGTTATACTCGATTAGGGGACTTTGTTATACTCGATCAGGGGACTTTGTTATATTCGATCAGGGGACTTTGTTATACTGGATTAGGGGACTTTTTTATACTCGATCAGGGGGCTTTGTTTTACTCGATCAGGAAACTTTGTTATACTCGATCAGGAGCCTTTGTTATAATCGTTCAGGGGACTTTGTTATACTCGATCAGGGGACTTTGTTATATTCGATGATGGGACTTTGTTATTCTCGATCATGGGACTTTGTTATACTCGATGAGGGGCCTTTGTTATACTCGATGAGGGACTTTGTTCTACTCGATCATGGGAATTTGTTATACTCGATCAGGGTCCTTTGTTATACCCGATCAGGGGATTTTGTTATACTCGATCAGGGGACTTTGTTATACTCTATGAGGGGGCTTTGTTATACTCGATCAGGGAACTTTGTTATACTCGGTGAGGGTACTTTGTTATACTCGATCGGGGACTTTGTTTTACTCGATCAGGGGTTTTTGTTATACTCGATGAGGGGACTTTGTTATACTCGATCAGGGGCCTTTGTCATACTCGATCAGAGGCCTTTGTTATACTCGATCAGGGGTCTTTGTTATACTCGACCAGGGGACATTGTTATACTCGATCTGGGGCCTTTGTTATACTTGATCAGGGGGCTTTGTTATACTCGATCAGGGAACTTTGTTATCCTCGTTCAGGGGCCTTTGTTATACTCGATCAGGGGACTTTGTTATACTCGACCAGGGGACTTTGTTATACTCGATCAGGGCCTTTGTTATACTTGATCAGGGGTGGTTGTTATACTTTCGATCAAGGGGACTTTGTTATACTCGATCAAGGGTGCTTTGTTATACTTGATCAGGGAACTTTGTTATACTCGATCAGTGGCCTTTGTTATAATCGTTCAGTGAAATTTGTTATACTCAATCAGGGGACCTTGTTATACTCGATGGGGGAGTTGTTTATTCTCGACCATCGGACTTTGCTATACTCGATCAGGGGCCTTTGTTAAACTTGATCAGGGGCCTTTGATATACTCGGTCAGGGGACTTTGTTATAGTCGATCAGGGGACTTTGTTATACTCGATCAGGGGACTTTCTTATACTCAATGAGGGGGCTTTGTAATACCCGATCAGGGGGCTTTGTTATACTTGATCAGGGGCCTTTGTTATAATCGTTCAGGGGACTTTGTTATACTCGATCAGGGGACTTTGTTATACTCGACCAGGGGACATTGTTATACTCGATCTGGGGCCTTTGTTATACTTGATCAGGGAGCTTTATTGCTCTACTCGATCAGGGGACTTTGTTGTTATTCTCAGGACTTTGTTATACTCGATCAGAGGCTTTGTTATATGATCAGGAACTTTGTTGCTCTGTTCAGGAGCCTTTATTACTTCGGCCAGAGACGACTAGTATACTCGATCGAGAGGCGCTGTTGTTATACTTGATGAGGGGGCTTTGTTATGCTCAAACAGGGGACTTTGTTATTCTCGATAAGGGGGACTTTGTTATACTCGATCAGGGACCTTTGTTAAACTCGATCAGGGGGCTTTGTTATACTCGATCAGGGAACTTTGTTATACTCAATCAGGGGCCTTTGTTATAATCGTTCAAAGGACTTTGTTATACTCGTTCAGGGGCCTTTGTTATACTCGGTCAGGGGAGTTTTTTATACTCGACCAGGGGACTTTGTTCTACTCGATCAGGGGCCTTTGTTAAACTCGATCAGGGGCCTTTGTTATACTCGATCAGGGGACTTTGTTATACTCGATCAGGGGACTTTGTTAATCTCGATCAGGGGTCTTTGTTATACTCGATTAGCGAACTTTGTTATACTCGATCTGGGGGCTTTGTTTTACTCGATCAGGAAACTTTGTTATACTCGATCAGGGGCCTTTGTTATAATCGGTCAAGGGACTTTGTTATACTCGATCATGGGACTTTGTTATACTCGATCAGGGACTTTGTTATACCTCGATGAGGGGCCTTTGTTATAATTTTCGATGAGGGGATCTTTGTTAATACTCGATCAGGTGACTTCATATACCGGGATCAGGGGACTTTGTTATACTCGATCAGGGGAATTTTTTATACTCGATCTGGGGGCTTTGTTTTACTCGATCAGGAAACTTTGTTATACTCGATCAGGGGCCTTTGTTATAATCGTTCAAGGGACTTTGCTATACTCGATCATGGGACTTTGTTATACTCGATGAGGGGACTTTGTTATACTCGATGAGGGGCCTTTGTTATACTCGATGAGGGACTTTGTTCTACTCGATCATGGGAATTTGTTATACTCGATCAGGGGACTTCGTTATATTCGATGAGGGGACTTTGTTACTCGATCATGGGATCTTTGTTATACTCGATGAGGGGCTTTTGTTATACTCGATCAGGGGCCTTTGTTATACCCGATCAGGGACTTTGTTAGACTCTATGAGGGGGGCTTTTGGTTATACTCGATCAGGGAACTTTGTTATACTCGGTGAGGGACTTGTTAAACTCGATCAGGGGACTTTGTTACCTCGATCAGGGCTTTGTTATACTCGATCAGGGGACTTTGTTATTCTCGATAAGGGGGACTTTGATATACTCGATCAGGGGACTTTGTTATACTCGATCAGGGAACTTTGTTATACGCGATTAGGGGAATTTGTTATACTCGATCAGGGGACTTTGTTATACTCGATGAGGGGGCTTTGTTATACTCGATCAGGGAACTTTGTTATACTCGATCAGTGGCCTTTGTTATAATCGTTCAGTGAAATTTGTTATACTCAGTCAGGGAACTTTGTTATACTCGATGAGGAGAGTTTTTTATCCTCGACCAGGGGACTTTGCTATACTCGATCAGGGGCCTTCGTTAAACTCGATCAGGGGCCTTTGATATACACGATCAGGGGACTTTGTTATAGTCGATCAGAGGGCCTTTGTTATACTCGATCAGGGGTCTTTGTTATACTCGATTAGGGAACTTTGTTATACTCGATCAGGCGACTTGGTTATACTCGATTAGAGGACCTTGTTATACTCAATCAGGGGACTTTCTTATACTTGATCAGGGGACTTTGTTATACTCGATCAGGGGACTTTGTTATACTCGATCAGTGGGCTTTGTTTTACTCGATCAGGAAACTTTGTTATACTCGATCAGGGGCCTTTGTTATAATCGTTCAGGGTACTTTGTTATACACGATCTGGGGACTTTGTTATACTCGATCAGGGGAGTTTGTTATGCTCGATCAGGGGACTTTGTTATATTCGATGAGGGGACTTTGTTATTCTCGATCATGGGACTTTGTTATACTCGATGAGGGGCCTGTGTTATACTCGATGAGGGACTTTGTTATACTCGATCAGGAGAGTTTGTTATACTCGGTCTGGGGACTTTGTTATACTCGATCAGGGACTTTGTTTTATACTCGATCAGGGACTTTTTTTATACTCGGGATCAGGGGCTTCTTTGTTTTACTCGATCAGGAAACTTTGTTATACTCGGATCAGGGCCTTTGTTATAATCGTTAAGGGACTTTGTTAATGGATCATGGACTTGTTATAATTTCGATGAGGGACTTTGTTATACTCGATCAGGGGACTTTGATATACTCGATCAGGGGACTTTGTTATACTCGATCAGGGGACTTTGTTATACTCGATCATGGGACTTTGTTATACTCGATGAGGGGCCTTTGTTATACTCGATGAGGGACTTTGTTCTGCTCGATCATGGGAATTTCTTATACTCGATCAGGGGACTTCGTTATATTCGATGAGGGGACTTTGTTATACTCGATCATGGAACTTTGTTATACTCGATGAAGGGCCTTTGTTATACTCTATCAGGGGCCTTTGTTATACCCGATCAGGGGACTTTGTTAGACTCGATCAGGGGAATTTGTTATACTCTATGAGGGGGCTTTGTTATACTCGATCAGGGAACTTTGTTATACTCGGTGAGGGGACTTTGTTATACTCGATCAGGGGACTTTGTTATACTCGATCAGGGGGCTTTGTTATACACGATCAATTGATTCTTTGTTATTCTCGATAAGGGGGACTTTGTTATACTCGATCAGGGGACTTTGTTATACTCGATCAGGGGGCTTTGTTATACTCGATAAGGGAACTTTGTTATACTCGATCAGTGGCCTTTGTTATAATCGTTCAGTGAAATTTGTTATACTCAGTCAGGGGACTTTGTTATACTCGATCCGGAGAGTTTTTTATTCTCGACAAGGGGACTTTGCTATACTCGATCAGGGGCCTTTGTTAAACTCGATCAGGGGCCTTTGATATACTCGATCAGGGGACTTTGTTTAGTCGATCAGGGGACTTTGTTATACTCGATCAGGGGTCTTTGTTATACTCGATTAGGGAACTTTGTTACCTGATCAGGGACTTTGTTATACTCTCAGATCAGGGACTTTTATACTCAATCAGAGGATCTTTTTATAAGTACTGATCAGGGACTTTGTTATACCTGCTGATCAGGGACTTGTTATACCTTCGATCGCTTTGTTTTACCTCGATCAGAAACTTTCTATACTCGATCAGGGCCTTTTGTTATAATCGTTCAGGGACTTTGTTATACACACGATCAGGGGACTTTGTTATACTCGATCAGGGACTTTTGTTATACTCATGATCAGGAAGGATCCTGATGAATTGTTGCCTCTGACTGGGCGAGACTTTGTTATACTCGATGGGGGGGGCCTTAGTTGCCGATGAGGGACTCTTTTGTTCTACTCGATCATGGGGAATTTGTTTTACTCCGGATTAGGGGGACTTCGTTATATCTTGGATGAGGGACTTTTGTTATACTCGGTCATGGACTTTGTTATACTCGATGAGGGGACTTTGTTATACTCGATCAGGGGTCTTTGTTATACTCGACCAGGGGACATTGTTATACCCGATGTGGGGCCTCTGTTATACTTGATCAGGGGGCTTTGTTATACTCGATCAGGGGACTTTGTTATTATCGATAAGGGGGACTTTGTTATACTCGATCAGGGGGCTTTGCTATACTCGATCAGGGAACTTTGTTATCCTCGTTCAGGGGCCTTTGTTATACTCGATCAGGGGACTTTGTTATTCTCGATAAGGGACTTTTGTTATAATTTCGGGATCAGGGGGCTTTGTTATACTCGATCAGGGAACTTTGTTATCCTCGTTCAGGGGCCTTTGTTATACTCGACCAGGGGACATTGTTATACTCGATCTGGGGCCTTTGTTATACTTGATGAGGGGGCTTTGTTATGCTCAAAAAGGGGACTTTGTTATTCTCGATAAGGGGGACTTTGTTATACTCGATCAGGGACCTTTGTTAAACTCGATCAGGGGGCTTTGTTATACTCGATCAGGGAACTTTGTTATACTCAATCAGGGGCCTTTGTTATAATCGTTCAAAGGACTTTGTTATACTCGTTCAGGGGCCTTTGTTATACTCGGTCAGGGGAGTTTTTCATACTCGACCAGGGGACTTTGTTCTACTCGATCAGGGGCCTTTGTTAAACTCAATCAGGGCCTTTGTTATACTCGATCAGGGGACTTTGTTATACTCGATCAGGGGACTTTGTTAAACTCGATCAGGGGTCTTTGTTATACTCGATTAGGGAACTTTGTTATACTCGATCAGGGGACTTTGTTATACTCGATCAGGGGACTTTGTTATACTCGATCAGGGGAATTTTTTATACTCGATCTGGGGGCTTTGTTTTACTCGATCAGGAAAGTTTGTTATACTCGATTAGTGGCCTTTGTTATAATCGTTCAAGGGACTTTGTTATACTCGATCATGGGGCTTTGTTATACTCGATCAGGGGACTTCGTTATATTCGATGAGGGGACTTTGTTATACTCGATCATGGGACTTTGTTATACTCGATGAGGGGCCTTTGTTATACTCGATCAGGGTTTCGTTATACTCGATGAGGGACTTTTGTTCTACTCGATCATGGCACTGCTGATCAGGGGACTTCTGTTATATTCGATGAGGGACTGTTATACTCGATCATGGGATCTTTGTTATACTCGATGAGGGCCTTGTTTTACTCGATTTAAATATACCCGATCAGGGGACTTTGTTAGACCTGACTGAGGGACTGTGTTATACTCTATGAGGGGCTTTTGTTATAATCGATCAGGAACTTTTGTTGTGTTCAGTAGTAGACTTTGTTATACTGACTGTGGACTTTGTTAGTACTCGGGATCAGGGGCTTTGTTATACTCGATCAGGGGACTTTGTTATTCTCGATAAGGGGGACCTTTGATATACTCTTTCGGATCAGGGGACTTTGTTATACTCGATCAGGGAACTTTGTTATACGCGATCAGGGGAATTTGTTATACTCGATCAGGGGACTTTATTATACTCGATCAGGGGGCTTTGTTATACTCGATCAGGGAACTTTGTTATACTCGATCAGTGGCCTTTGTTATAATCGTTCAGTGAAATTTGTTATACTCAGTCAGGGGACTTTGTTATACTCGATGAGGAGAGTTTTTTATTCTCGACCAGGGGACTTTGCTATACTCGATCAGGGGCCTTCGTTAAACTCGATCAGGGGCCTTTGATATACTCGATCAGGGGACTTTGTTATAGTCGATCACAGGGCCTTTGTTATACTCGATCAGGGGTCTTTGTTATTCTCGATTAGGGAACTTTGTTATACTCGATCAGGCGACTTTGTTATACTCGATTAGAGGACCTTGTTAAACTCAATCAGGGGACTTTGTTATACTCGATCAGGGGACTTTGTTATACTCGATCAGTGGGCTTTGTTTTACTCGATCAGGAAACTTTCTTATACTCGATCAGGGGCCTTTGTTATAATCGTTCAGGGTACTTTGTTATACACGATCTGGGGACTTTGTTATACTCGATCAGGGGAGTTTGTTATGCTCGATCAGGGGACTTTGTTATATTCGATGAGGGACTTTGTTATTCTCGATCAGGGACTTTGTTTTACTCGATGAAGGGCCTTTGTTATACTCGATGAGGGACTTTGTTATACTCGATCAGGGGACTTTGTTATTCTCGATCAGGGGACTTTGTTATACTCGATCAGGGGACTTTGTTATACTCGATCAGGGGACTTTTTTATACTCGATCAGGGGGCTGTGTTTTACTCGATCAGGAAACTTTGTTACACTCGATCAGGGACCTTTGTTATAATCGTTAAGGGGACTTTGTTGTACTCGATCATGGGACTTTGTTATACTCGATCAATGGACTTTGTTATACTCGATCAGGGGACTTTGTTATATTCGATCAGGGGACTTTGTTATTCTCGGTCATGGGTCTTTGTTATACTCGATGAGGGGCCTTTGTTATACTCGATGATGGACTTTGTTCTGCTCGATCATGGGAATTTGTTATACTCGATCAGGGGACTTCGTTATATTCGATGAGGGGACTTTGTTATACTCTCGATCATGGAACTTTGTTATACTCGATGAAGCGGCCTTTGTTATACTCCGATCAGGGGACTTTTGTTATACTCCGGATCAGGGGACTTTTGTTAGACTCGATTAGGGACTTTGTTATACTCTATGAGGGGGCTTTGTTATACTCGATCAGGGAACTTTGTTATACTCGGTGAGGGGACTTTGTTATACTCGATCAGGGGGCTTTGTTATACTCGATCAGGGGGCTTTGTTATACTCGATCAGGGGACTTTGTTATTCTCGATAAGGGGGACTTTGTTATACTCGATCAGGGGACTTTGTTATAGTCGATCAGGGGGCTTTGTTATACTCGATCAGGGAACTTTGTTATACTCGATCAGTGGCCTTTGTTATAATCGTTCAGTGAAATTTGTTTTACTCAGTCAGGGGACTTTGTTATACTCGATCAGAGAATTCTTATTCGACAAGGACTTGCTATACTCGATCAGGGGCCTTTGTTAAACCTCGCGATCAGGGCCTTTGATATACCTCGATTGTGGGACTTTTATAGTCGATCAGGTAATTTTGTTATACTCGATCAGGGTCTTTGTTATACTCGATTAGGGAACTTTTGTTATACTCGATCAGGGGACTTTGTTATACCCCGATCAGGACTTTGTTATACTCAATCAGGAGGACTTTGTTATACTCGATCAGGGACTCTTGTTATACTCGATCAGGGGACTTTGTTATACTCTGATCACGGGCTTTTGTTTTACTCTCGATCAGAAACTTTTGTTATACTCGATCAGGGCCTTTGTTATAATCGTTCAGGGGACTTTGTTATACACGATCAGGGGACTTTGTTATACTCGATCAGGGGACTTTGTTATACTCGACCAGGGGACTTTGTTATATTCGATGAGGGGACTTTGTTATTCTCGATCATGAGACTTTGTTATACTCGATGGGGGCCTTTGTTATACTCGATGAGGGACTTTGTTCTACTCGATCATGGGAATTTGTTTTACTCGATGAGGGGACTTCGTTATATTCGATGAGGGGACTTTGTTATACTCGGTCATGGGACTTTGTTATACTCGATGAGGGGCTTTTGTTATACTCGATCAAGGGAATTTGTTATATTCGATCAGGGGACTTTGTTATACTCGATCAGGGTGCTTTGTTATACTCAATCAGGGGACTTTGTTATACTCGATGAGGGGCCTTTGTTATACTCGATGATGGGACTTTGTTCTACTCGATCAGGGGAATTTGTTATACTCGATCAGGGGACTTCGTTATATTCGATGAGGGGACTTTGTTATACTCAATCATGGGACTTTGTTATACTTGATGAAGAGCCTTTGTTATACTCGATCAGGGGCCTTTGTTATACTCGGTAAGTGGACTTTGTTATACTCGATCGGGGACTTTGTTTTACTCGATCAGGGGGTTTTGTTATACCGGATGAGGGGACTTTGTTATACTCGATCAGGGGCCTTTGTTATACTTGATCAGGGGGCTTTGTTATATTCGATCAGGGGACTTTGTTATTCTCGATAAGGGGGACTTTGTCATACTCGATCAAGGGGCTTTGTTATACTCGACCAGGCGTCTTTGTTATACTTGGATCAGGGGCTTTGTTATATCTTTGATCAGGGAATCTCTTTGCTCTCGACCAGGGGACTTTGTTATACTCGACCTGGGACCTTTGTTATACTTGATCAGGGGGCTTTGTTATATTCGATCAGGGGACTTTCTTATTCTCGATAAGGGGGACTTTGTTATTCTCGAACAGGGGACTTTGTTATACTCGATCGAAGGCCTTTGTTATTCTCGATGAGGGGCCTTTGTTAAACTCGATGAGGGGACTTTGTTCTACTCGTTCAGGGGACTTTGTTATACTTCATCAGGGGACTTTCTTATACTGAATGAGGGGGCTTTGTTATACCCGATCAGAGGGGCTTTGTTATACTTGATCAGGAGCCTTTGTTATAATCGTTCAGGGGACTTTATTATACTTGATCAGGGGACTTTGTTAAACTCGATCAGGGGCCTTTGTTATACACGATCAAGGGCCTTTGTTATTCTCGATCAGAGGAATTTGTTAGACTCGATCAGGGGACTTTGTTATACTCGATCAGGGAACTTTGTTATACTCAATTAGGGGCCTTTGTTATAATCGTTCAGACTTTGTTATACCCTGTCTTCGCGGGCCTTTGTTATACCTTCGATCAGGGAGTTTTTTATACTTGACCAGGGGACTTTGTTCTACTCGATCAGGGGCCTTTGTTAAACTCGATCAGGGGCCTTTGTTATACTCGATCAGGGGACTTTGTTATACTCGATCAGGGGTCTTTGTTATACTCGATCAGGGTCTTTTTGTTATACTCCGATTAGGGAACTTTTGTTAAGTACCTGGAGAGGGGACTGAAGTATATTCGATCAGGATTTGTTATACTCTCGATCAGGGACTTTGTTATACTCCGGGATCAGGGACTTTTTATACCGGGATCAGGGAAGCCGTTTTACTTCCGATCAGAAACTTGTTATACTCCGGATCAGGGCCTTTGTTATAATCGTTCAAGGGACTTTTGTTATACTCGATCATGGGATCTGGTTATACTCGATCAGGGACTTCGTCATACCTGATCAGTGGAATTTGTTGTTATATTTTATGAGGGACTTTTTTGTTATTCTCGATCATGGGACTTTGTTATACTCGATGAGGGGCCTTTGTTATACTCGATCAGGGGCCTTTGTTATACTCGATCAGGGGACTTTGTTATACTCGACCAGGGGACATTGTTATACTCGATCTGGGGTTTTTGTTATACTTGATCAGGGGGCTTTGTTTACTCGATCAGGGGACTTTGTTATTCTCGATAAGGGGGACTTTGTTATACTCGATCAAGGGGCTTTGTTATACTCGATCAGGGAAGTTGGTTATCCTCGTTCAGGGGCCTTTGTTATACTCGATCAGGGGACTTTGTTATACTCGACAATGGGACTTTGTTATACTCGATCAGGGGCCTTTGTTATACTTGATCAGGGTGATTTGTTATACTCGATCAGGAGACTTTGTTATTCTCGATAAGGGGGACTTTGTTATACTCGATCAGGGGGCTTTGTTATACTCGATCAGGGAACTTTGTTATACTCGATCAAGGGAATTTGTTATACTCGATCAGGGGACTTTGTTATACTGATCAGGTGCTTTGTTATACCAATCAGGGACCATATACCTGATCAGGAGTTTTTTTATTCTGACCAGGGACTTAAGTATACTCGATCAGGGACCTTGTTATACTCGATCAGGGGCCTTTGTTATAATCGTTCAGGGGACTTTGTTATACTCGTTCATGGAACTTTGTTATACCTGATCAGGGGAGATTGTTATACTCGATGAGGGGGCTTTGTTATACACGATGAGAGGACTTTGTTATACTTGATCAGGGGCCTTTGTTATAATCGGTCAAGGGACTTTGTTATACTCGATCAGGGGACTTTGTTATACTCGATCATGGGAATTTGTTATACTCGATCAGGGGACTTTGTTATACTCGATCAGGGGACTTTGTTATACTCGATCAGGGACTTTGTTATTCTCGATCAAGGGACTTTGTTATACTCGATGAGGGGCTTTTTTATACTCGATGAGGGGACTTTGTTCTACTCGATCAGGGAATTTGTTATACTCGAGCAGGGGACTTTGTTATATTCGATGAGGGGACTTTTTTATACTCGATCATGGGACTTTGTTATACTCGATGAGGGGCCTTTGTTATACTCGATCAGGGGCCTTTGTTATACCCGATCAGGGGACTTTGCTATACTCGATCAGGGGAGTTTGTTATACTCTATGAGGGGGCTTTGCTATACTCGATCAGGGAACTTTGTTATACTCGGTGAGTGGACTTTGTTATACTCGATCGGGGACTTTGTTTTACTCGATCAGGGGGTTTTGTTATACCTGATGAGGGGACTTTGTTATACTCGATCAGGGGCCTTTGTTATACTCGATCAGGGGCCTTTGCTATACTCAATCAGGGGACTTTGTTATACTCGACCAGGGGATTTTGTTATACTCGATCTGGGATCTTTGTTATACTTGATCTGGGGGCTTTGTTATATTTGATCAGGGGACTTTGTTATTCTCGATAAGGGGGACTTTGTCATACTCGATCAAGGGGCTTTGTTATACTCGACCAGGCGTCTTTGTTATACTCGATCAGGGGCCTTTGTTATACTTGATCAGGGGGCTTTCTTATACTTGTTCAGGGGACTTTGTTATACTCGATCAGGGCACTTTGTTATTCTCGAACAGGGGCCTTTGTTAAACTCGATCGAAGGCCTTTGTTATTCTCGATGAGGGGCCTTTGTTAAACTCGATGAGGGGACTTTGTTCTACTCGTTCAGGGGACTTTGTTATACTTCATCAGGGGACTTTCTTATACTCAATGAGGGGGCTTTGTTATACCCGATCAGAGGGGCTTTGTTATACTTGATTAGGAGCCTTTGTTATAATCGTTCAGGGGACTTTATTATACTCGATCAGGGGACTTTGTTAAACTCGATCAGGGGCCTTTGTTATACTCGATCAGGGGCCTTTGTTATAATCGTTTAAGGGACTTTGTTATACTCGATCATGGGACTTTGTTATACTCGATCAGGGGACTTTGTTATACTCGATCAGGGGACTTTGTTATACTCGACCAGGGGACATTGTTATACTCGATCTGGGGTTTTTGTTATACTTGATCAGGGGGCTTTGTTATACTCGATCAGGGGACTTTGTTATTCTCGATAAGGGGGACTTTGTTATACTCGATCAGGGGGCTTTGTTATACTCGATCAGTTTGTTATCCTCAGTTCAGGGCCTTTGGTTATAATTTCATCAGGGTGATTTGTTATACCTGATCAGGGACCTTGTTATTCTCGATAAGGGGGACTTGTTATACCTGATCAGGGGCTTTGTTGGTACCGATCAGGAACTTTGTTATACTCGATCAAGGGAATTTGTTATACTCGATCAGGGGACTTTGTTATACTCGATCAGGGTGCTTTGTTATACTCAATCAGGGGACTTTGTTATACTCGATCAGGGGAGTTTTTTATTCTTGCCCAGGGGACTTTGCTATACTCGATCAGGGGCCTTTGTTAAACTCGATCAGGGCCCTTTGATATACTCGATCAGGGGACTTTGTTATATTCGATCAAGGGACTTTGATATACTCGATCTGGGGCCTTTGTTATACTTGATCAGGGGGCTTTCTTATACTTGTTCAGGGGACTTTGTTATACTCGATCAGAGGACTTTGTTATTCTCGAACAGGGGCCTTTGTTAAACTCGATCGAAGGCCTTTGTTATTCTCGATGAGGGGCCTTTGTTAAACTCGATGAGGGGACTTTGTTCTACTCGTTCAGGGGACTTTGTTATACTTCATAAGGGGACTTTCTAATACTCAATGAGGGGGCTTTGTTATACCCGATCAGAGGGGCTTTGTTATAATTGATCAGGAGCCTTTGTTATAATCGTTCAGGGGACTTTATTATACTCGATCAGGGGACTTTGTTAAACTCGATCAGGGGCCTTTGTTATACTCGATCAGGGGCCTTTGTTATTCTCGATCAGAGGAATTTGTTAGACTCGATCAGGGGACTTTGTTATACTCGATCAGGGGGCTTTGTTATACTCGATCAGGGAACTTTTTTTATACTCAATTAGGGCCTTTGTTATAATCGTTCAGGGGACTTTGTTATACCTGTTCAGGGGCCTTTGTTATACTCGATCAGGGGAGTTTTTTATACTCGACCAGGGGACTTTGTTATACTCGATTAGGGAACTTTGTTATACTCGATGAGGGGACTTTGTTATACTCGATCAGGGGACTTTGTTATACTCGATCATGGGACTTTGTTATACTCGATCAGGGGACTTTGTTATACTCGATCAGGGGAATTTGTTATATTCGATGAGGGGACTTTGTTATTCTCGATCATGGGACTTTGTTATACTCGATGAGCGGGCCTTTTGTTATACCGGGATCAGGGCCTTTTGTTATACTCCGATCAGGGGACTTTGTTATACTCTCGACCAGGGACGTTGTTATACTCGATTCAGCTTTTTGTTACACGGATCAGGTGGCCAAGCGATTTGACTGAAAGCGTGACTTTATGGGCTCGACAAGGGGACTTGTTATACCCCTGATCAGGGCTGGTTATACCTGATTATATTCGTTCAGTGGGCCTTTGTTATACTCGATCAGGGACTTTTGTTATACTCGATCAGGGCCTTTGTTATACTTGATCAGGTGAGTTATATACCGATCAGGGACTTTTGTTATTCGATAAGGGGGACTTTGTTATACTCGATCAGGGGCTGGTTATACCCGATCAGGGAACTTTGTTATACTCGATCAAGGGAATTTGTTATACTCGATCAGGGGACTTTGTTATACTCGATCAGGGTGCTTTGTTATACTCAATCAGGGGACTTTGTTATACTCGATCAGGGGAGTTTTTTATTCTTGACCAGGGGACTTTGCTATACCCGATCAGGGGCCTTTGTTAAACGCGATCAGGGCCCTTTGATATACTCGATCAGGGGACTTTGTTATATTCGATCAAGGGACTTTGTTATACTCGATGAGGGGTCTTTGTTATACTCGATTATGGAACTTTGTTATACTCGATCAGGGGACTTTAATATACTCGATCACGGGACTTTGTTATACTCAATCAGGGGACTTTGTTATACTCGATAAGGGGACTTTGGCGGTATTCTTAATCAGGGACTTTTGTTATACTCGATCAGAGGGCTTTGTTTTACCTGGATCAGGAAACTTGTACTCTTGACCAGGGGGACATTGTTATAATCGTTCAGGGACTTTGTTATATTACCATCAGGGACTTTGTTATATTTCGACTGTGACTTTGTTATACTCGATCAGGGGACTTTGTTATATTCGATGAGGGGACTTTGTTATTCTCGATCATGGGACTTTGTTATACTCGATGAGGGGCCTTTGTTATACTCGATGATGGGACTTTGTTCTGCTCGATCAGGGGAATTTGTTATACTCGATCAGGGGACTTCGTTATATTCGATGAGGGGACATTGTTATACTCAATCATGGGACTTTGTTATACTCGATGAGGAGCCTTTGTTATACTCGATCAGGGGCCTTTGTTATACCCGATGAGGGGACTTTGCTATACACGATCAGGGGACTTTGTTATACTCTATGAGGGGGCTTTGTTATACTCGGTCAGGGAACTTTGTTATACTCGGTAAGTGGACTTTGTTATACTCTATGGGGGACTTTGTTTTACTCGATCAGGGGGTTTTGTTATACCGGATGAGGGGACTTTGTTATACTCGATCAGGGGCCTTTGTTATACTCGATCAGGGGACTTTGTTATATTC
>NW_024734424.1:0-12788 GCF_018991925.1 Homarus americanus | reverse complement strand
GTACAGTACTAGTGAGCTAAGACGAGGAAGGTATTTCAAATCTCAGTGTTTGCATAAGTGGAGGGTCTTACAGGTGGAGGGTCTTACAGGTGGAGGGTCTTACAAGTGGATGGTCTTACAGGTGGAGGATTTTAATAAGGATAAATACAACAAGTCTTACAGTTGAATCAGCCAAGTCGAGGAAAACTCTTAAGAGTCATGTAACTTCTACCTGATGTTACCTGTAATCAAGCTAAGGTATATGTAAGAAGAATATTATCTCGTTACTATCCATTCCTCTTCCACTATCCTGCGAGGTGGTGTATTAATAGGCACAGATACTCATGATAAAGAAGGAATAAAGGGAAAGACGCAAGATACCTATAAAATGCGACAGAATATACCTACACATGCGTAATCCTAACCCATCCCAACCCAACCCAACCCTATCCTACCCTCAGCTTCACCACAGTACACAAAGTCATTCTTGGTATCAGAGTGACGCATAAACACCCTGTATCGCCTAACACACATTTGAATCGGATGGTTCGTTGACGGTTTTATTTCTTCGGTATAAACCAGTGAAGCAATTAGTTCGTGGGAACAGCGAGTCAAAATACTTCACATCAGCTTCGTTTACGACCTCCAGCTGATATTTACTTCTGTTGTCTATATCAATCACATTTTATAATGAAAACAAAAATATGGTTAGTTACTTATAAATGAAAATAAATCATACTTAGATACTTAGGAGTGGGGAAAAAAGATACTTAAGATACTTAAAATGAAAACACTCTTTGATACTTAAATTAGGACAAAATAAACGGACATAAAGATTTAACTATGAGCGGTGGATATTACGACATGTACCGGCTATCAATACAGAGGCGCTATTTAGCCCTGAAGTTCTCTCAGAAACCCAACAAGACAATATGTGGTCACGTAAAAATTTCAGGTTAATTTTTAACACCATCCGTCATTTTAAACCTTGGCACCTGTAGATTAAGAAAATACATGGTGATATTTTTTCTGATGGGATAAAGGTCGTATTTGTCCAGAGAAGTAAGAGAGGAAAAAAATCACTTGAGAGGCATGACGCACAGAGTGTCTAAGGTGATAAAAGATCATATACTACCATTTGGGTTTTCAAATTAAGTTCATTACATAAAATATCAAACTCATAAAGATTACAAAAGAACAGAACACCATAAGCTCTCTACAGCTATTGTCAGCTGTCAATATGCTGATGTACAGAAGCTACACAATGTTATTGGTGACTGTAATCCCAGGAAAATGATGCTCTTATAAACTTGGTAACTGGAGCTGTAATGCCAGAAAATGCCAAATATGACAATCTATGTGTATATGAAGTTGGAAGACAAAATTATGAAAATTTTGTCAAGGAACGTATTGTTGGTCCATTGAGCATCTGGGAAAAGCTGTCCAAGGTTAATCTACTGTCGTGGAAAGCAGCAAATAAGACTTCAACCATCAAATTGCTATCACAAGTTATAGAACTTAAGCAAGACATACAGTATATGCATCACAGAAGGGCAGCACTGTACATATCAAGTCACCAGACACTGATGTGTTTGGCATATTAAAGCAGCCTCAACTTGGAGAAAATACAAGTATGATAACAGGAACTGGTGAGCGACGACACATTGGGCAGAGAGCCTTACAGGTTTCCATGCCTTCACAGGATCTGACTGCATTGGAAAATTTGTTGGCAAAGGAAAGAAAGCATGTTGGAGCACTTTGATGAAATCTAACACAAAAGTCCTTGATGCATTCAAGATGCTGAGTAGACCAAATGCCCTCCAGCAGACATGTATATTGGTCTAGAGGAATTTGTATTTAAGCTCTACTGTCCACGAATGACTTTCACTAAACTGTCAAACTTAGATGGCATCTCTTCAAGATAACGCAGGCAGAAGCTGGAGAACTACCAGCGACTGCAGCAACTCTAAAGTATCATATATTGAGAGGAAGGTATCAAGCTCTTCTGTGGGCTTGTGATGCAGACAGTGAAATGCTTTCACAATTAGAGCATGGCTGGAAGATTGACAATGACTGTTTCATACAAGTAATATCAGACCAACCACCAGCTCCAGAAGCAATCACAGAACTTGTTAAATGTGGATGTGGCGTCAGGAAATGTGGATCATTGTCATGTTCATACAGAAAGAATCAGAAAGAAGAAGCATGACATGCACTGAGATGTGTAACTGTCAAGCAGGATGATGAGAAATGCCTAAACAAGGTGAAGGACTCTGTTGTACACAGAAGACTCTGATGACGAGGACTGAAGCAATGTCGTAAATAATAACTTGTGACTTGTATACACATGATGTATAACACTACAAACTTTTAATACATATGAAACGGTGGTTCTAAGCTTTTCAGATAATGGTAATAAGTATATGTTTAATTTCCAGTATTTGTCTTTAGCAATTAATTATACTTACTGCAATCTCTTCTTTGCCAGAGACAGGATGGCATATATGAGCAGCCATGTTTGTAACACACTTAAGATATTATAACAGCATTCATAATATATTACGTTAAATTGTAATGATATAATACTACATGTTCATAGGTTATTAGTCATGTTTTAAGTTACTTAGGAGTTAATGGTAATACGTCTGTGGTTCATTACGCTGCTCTTTGATAAAACTTCTTTAATGGCATAAAACTTATAATAAACCGTTCAGAAAAAATTACACCACAGTTCCTTAACATAGTGTATAAGGATTATTACGATGTATGGTGTCAAAAATTAACATGAAATTTTTACGCGATTACTTAAGCTCCTACACTAAAACCTGCCGACCTAACCTAACCTTTTTTACCCACCTCCACCTACTTACCTAACCTGACATAATCTAACCAAACCTGACATAATCTAACCTAACCTGACATTATCTAACCTAACCTGATATAATCTAACCTAACCTGACATAATCTAACCTAACCTGACGTAATCTAACCTAACTTGACGTAATCTAACCTAACCTGACATAATCTAACCTAACCTGACATAATCTAACCTAACCTGACATAATCTAACCTAACCTGACATAATCTAACCTAACCTGATATAATCTAACCTAACCTGACGTAATCTAACCTAACCTGACATAATCGAACCTAACCTGACATAATCGAACCTAACCTCCCCGTCTGACATAAGCTAACCTAATCAAACCTAACTTTCCCACCTACCGACCGTAACCTATCTACTTATTACCTACCTAACCTAACTTAACTTAATCCAACCTGACGTAATCTAACCTAACCTATTGAAACTTAACTTAACCACCTACCTCATCTAACACCACTTTGTAATCTCTTTGCACTACCGCTCACAGGATGAGTATGGGGGCACAATAAACTAGCCTCTAACTGGCAAAATTAACAAAACTAACCTAACCTAACCCAATCTGACTTTACCTAACCTGATCTGATCTATCCAACTTAAACACCTTAGAATATATAATAAAGCCGCTAGGTTAATTTAGGCTAAATATGGTTGATTCATATTTCGTTTTGACAGAAATTCCCGGCAAAATAACGTATCTATATTGAGAACCACCGCCATGTTGGTTCCACGTTAACAAGACACGGATACACTACAGAATAACCCGCGTTTGTTTAACCTCAATTACTACAGTTTACTTTATAATCTTACTTCACAATCTTCACTACATCTCACTTCACAATCTTTACCACATCTTACTTCACAATCTTTACCACATCTTACTTCACAATCTTTACCACTTCTCACTTCACAATCTTCACTACATCTCACTTCATAATCTTCACCACATCTCACTTCATAATCTTCACCACATCTCACTTCACAATCTTCACTACATCTCACTTCACAATCTTCACTACATCTCACTTCACACTCTTCACTACATCCCACTTCACAATCTTCACTACTTCTCACTTCACAATCTTCACTACATCTCACTTCACAATCTTCACTACATCTCACTTCACAATCTTCACTACATCCTCATAATTCTGTCAATCTTCAATAAGACTTCACTTCCAGTTGAATCTTCACTACATCCCACTTCACAAACTTCACTACATCTCACTTCACAATCTTCACTACATCCTACCAAACTTCACCTTTCATCTCACTCACACCTCAATTACATCCTTCACTCACACCTTCACCACATCCCCTGTTCCCCACAATCTTCACTACATCTCACTTCACAATCTTCACTATATCTCACTTCACAATCTTTACCACATCTTACTTCACAATCTTTACCACTTCTTACTTCACAATCTTCACTACATCTCACTTCACAATCTTCACTACATCTCACTTCATAATCTTCACCACATCTCACTTCACAATCTTCACTACATCTCACTTCACAATCTTCACTACATCTCACTTCACAATCGTCACTACATCTCACTTCACAATCTTCACTACATCTCACTCCACAATCTTCACTACATCTCACTTCACAATCTTCACTACATCTCACTTCACAATCTTCACTACATCTCACTTCACAATCTTCACTACATCCCACTTCACAATCTTCACTACATCTCACTTCACAATCTTCACTACATCTCACTTCACAATCTTCACTACATCTCACTCCACAATCTTCACTACATCTCACTTCACAATCTTCACTACATCTCACTTCACAATCTTCACTACATCTCACTACACAATCTTCACTACATCTCACTTCACAACCTTCACTACATCTCACTTCACAATCTTCACTACATCTCACTTCACATCTTCACTACATCTCACTTCACAATCTTCACCATATCTCACTTCACAATCTTCACCACATCTCACTTCACAATCTTCACCCAATCTCACTTCACAATCTTCACCACATCTCACTTCACAATCTTTACCACATCTCACTTCACAATCTTCACTACATCTCACTTCACAATCTTCACTACATCTCACTTAACAATCTTCACTACATCTCACTTCACAATCTTCACGACATCTCACTTCATAATCTTCACCACATCTCACTTCACAATCTTCACTACATCTCACTTCACAATCATCACTACATCTCACTTCACAATCTTCACTACATCTTACTTCACAATCTTCACTACATCCCACTTCACAATCTTCACTACATCTCACTTCACAATCTTCACTACATCTCACTTCACAATCTTCACTACATCTCACTTCACAATCTTCACTACATCTCACTTCACAATCTTCACCACATCTCACTTCACAATCTTTACTACATCTCACTTCAAAATCTTCACTACATCTCACTTCACAATCTTCACTACATCTCACTTCACAATCTTCACTATATCTCACTTCACAATCTTCACTACATCTCACTTTACAATCTTCACCACATCTCACTTCACAATCTTCACTACATCTCACTTCACAATCTTCACTACATCTCACTTCACAATCTTCACCACATCTCACTTAACAATCTTCACCACATCTCACTTCACAATCTTCACTAAATCTCACTTCACAATCTTCACTACACCTCACTTCGCAATCTTCACTACATCTCACTTCACAATCTTCACTAACACCATCCTTCATCACTACATATAACAACATCCATCATCACTACTTATAACACCATCCATCATCATCACTACATATAACACTATCCATCATCACTACATATAACACGATCCATCATCACTACATATAACACCATCCACCATCACTACATATAGAACCATCCATCACGACATATAACACCATCCAACATCACTACATATAACACCAAACATCATCACTACATATAATATCATCCATCATCACTACATATAACTCCATCCATCATCACTACATATGACACCATCCAGCATCACTACATATAACACCACCCATCATCACTACATATAACATCATGCATCATCACTGCATATAACACCATCCATCAACACTACATATAAAACCAACCTATCATCACTACATATAATATCATCCATCATCACTACATATAACACCATCCAACATCACTACATATAACACCACCCATCATCACTACATATAACATCATCCATCATCACTACATATAACCCTATCCATCATCACTACATATAACACCATCCAGCATCACTACATATAACACCAACCATCATCAATACATATAACATCATGCATCATCACTACATATAACAACATCCATCATCACTACATATAAAACCAACCTATCATCACTACATATAATATCATCCATCATCACTACATATAACACCATCCAACATCACTACATATAACACCACCCATCATCACTACATATTACATCATCCATCACTACATATAACTCTATCCATCATCACTACATATAACACCATCCAGCATCACTACATATAACACCAACCATCATCACTACATATAACATCATGCATCATCACTACATATAACACCATCCATCATCACTACATATAAAACCATCCTATCATCACTACATATAACATCATGCATCATCACTACATATAACACCATCCATCACTACATATAGAACCATCCTATCATCACTACATATAATATCATCGATCATCACTACATATAACACCATCCAACATCACTACATATAACACCACCCATCATCATTACATATAACATCATCCATCATCACTACATATAACTCTATCCATCATCACTACATATAACACCATCCAGCATCACTACATATAACACCAACCATCATCACTACATATATCATCATGCATCATCACTATATATAACACCATCCATCATCACTACATATATTACCCTCCTATCATCACTACATATAACACCATCCATCATTACTACATATAACGCCATCCTTCATCACTACATATAACACCATCCATCATCACTACATATTATAACACCATCCATCATCTCTACAAACACCAGTCCTCAACACTATAGTGATAAACAGAGCTTCATTTTGTTGTCAATTTCTTTAAATTCCAACCTTATTAAACCGTAATTCTTTCTGTATGGTCAAATTTTGATTTGACCTCAGTGAGAGAGCTGTTAGTGTCAGTACATCACAATGGTGTTCCGACGCACTGTATCGAAGGTGTCTGAGGTGGAGGTGAAGGCTTGCAAGGATTTCGTTGTAGACTTCGACACCAGCTTTGTGGTGGTTGCAACAAACATCTACCCTGGTGTGGCCCCTAAGCAGATTCGACCATTGTTTGAGGAATGTGGACAGATCGACCTATTTGTGATGCCCGCAAAAGACAACAAAAATGAACACTATGGCTTCGCATACATCCGATACTTTGACGAAGCCTCCTGTGATAAGGCTGTTGGACGATTGGATGGTGACAGCATTGGCCGCAGCCGAAAATCAACTAACAAACTGGAAGTTAACTACTACAGTGCCCATGGTACCTTGAACAACCTTGACCGCCAAGCTGCTGAGTTCATTGTTCTATCCAATGTTGCCGACCAACAACCCGCCTCTATCCTTAAGAAGACCAACGTACGCACTACCGTTGCCAAGTCAGTTACCTTCAATTATGACAATTTGGGCGACATCAGGGAGCGCGAAACTTCCACAGCTACTTACACTCTGTCTGTACCTCCCAACCAATGAATCTAACTCAACTGCTGCCATCGAATAAGAAAATGTCACCAATAGTTGTACCTCTGGGAACCTGGAGGGAGGCACCAACCCTGATGAAGGCTCAGTAATATCTACCATGTTATTTAAACACTTATAACACATATAACATCATCCATCATCACTACATATAACACCATCCATCATCACTACATATAACACCATCTATCATCACTACATATAACATCATCCATCATCACTACAGATCGGTAGAGTAGTTTTCGAGATTCTCGTGCGGACACACAAGCAAACACACACACACACACACAAACAGACATACTTCTTTGTTTTATATCGATAGAAGATAGATCATCACTACATATAACACCGCCCATCATCACTACATATAACATCATCCATCATCACTACATATAACACCACCCATCATAACTACATATAACATCATCCATCATCACTACATATAACATCATCCATCATCACTACATATAACACCATCCATCATCACTACATAAAACACCATCCATCATCACTACATATAACACCATCCATTATCACTACATATAACATCATCCATCATCACTACATATAACACCATCCATCATCACTACATATAACATCATCCATCATCACTACATATAACACCATCCATCATCACTACATTTAACACCATCCATCATCACTAAAGATCGGTATAGTAGTTTTCGAGATTCTCGTGCGGACACACAAACAAAAATACATACTTCTTTGTTTTATATATATAGATACAAGAAAAAAAAATCTTTAATTATTTATTAATTGTAAGTTTTAAGGTTTTCCTGGAACCATTGGCAGGAAATAAGGACACTTGAACCTTGAAAACTTACTGTCGTCATAATTATTTATAATAAACCTGTCGATGTTTATTTCCGGGTTAAAGTAAAAGCAAGGTTTTGTCTGGACTATTAGCATATAGACAGTTGATGGTTGACGATACCGAAGACCTATACAGGTGTGTGGTGCTTGTGCTTGGTGATGCTTCGTTTATGAGAGATAATCCCAGGAGTGAACTTTGTTCTGAAAGGACAAACAAAAAAAGTCATTAGTTATCGTTGTCTCAGAAGTGTTTATATGTCGGTCACTCTTGTGTTGTCGATGTGTCCACCCCACAGAGTTATTGCGTGAAGTGACACATTAGACTTCAATTAAAGATCCTCTCCTCTCCATATGGAAGCTGTTCACACCTCTTAACAGTATTTGGTCTGACATTTAGTTATAAAGGTCGTTTTTTGTCTAGTTCATCTTCCTATGAAAATTAACAATTCATATCACGTTTTAAAGTTGTATGTTCTTCAAGCCAATTAACGCAGTACAGGTAACACCAGAGTCAGGCAGGTACAGTGTTAAGCGTCGTGGTCTACTGCTGTCTTACTGAGTAACGATGATGAAGTAAAGTGGGAAATGACTTTGCCATGAGAGAGGAGAGGAAAGAGAGAAGGAAAGAATAGAAACGGGAAGTAAAGTGGTAGGGAGTAATAGCAGGTGGGCTGTCCACCTAGCTGAGTCGAGGTGATTGGTTGGGGTGGTGGCCATACACAGCACGCTCCTGCTCGCTCAAGGGAGGCTGGGGTGGGGGGAGCTAAGCTAGTTAGGCATTCAGTACTGTATTGTGTGTTAATTTATGTAAGTTAAATGGTGGTGTTATTTTTTCATGTATTGTATAAAGTGAGTCTCTTTTTTGTATAATAACTCACCTGAAGTGTCGCCCCAGGAAAAGGTAACAGAGACCTTAATGACACAGGTAGATTGTCACTCCCCTCGCCGCCCAGCGTATCCCACCTGAAGATTAACCATCCCGGCGATACCTGGGGGGGGGGCTTAAGTATAATATATACTCTTATATAATAATGTCGATGCTATAAAACACTGGCAGTCATAGTACAGTACATGTGTTGCCTTTATTGAGTTGAGTTTTGTATTTTTAGAAAAAGAGAGAGAAATCTGAGCAACATCATATGGAGACAGAGAGAGAGAGAGAGAGAGAGTGTATTACATTGCCACACCTGATTCCTTCCTGGTGTATATTTTTACCACCTCTGGTACAACTGTGTCTCTTGCCGATCTATTTTGCACTGTCGCTTCCTGCCTTTCATCTTCCACCTTTCATCTTCTCCTTCATCTTTTTCTCCCCATCGTCTTTCTCCTCCATCTTACCCCTTCATCTTCCCTCCCTTCTTCCTCCCTTCCATCTCCCCCATTCATTTCTTCCCCCTTCATCTTCCTTTCCCCTTTATTTTACCCCTCCATCTTCCCTCCTTTTACCTTCCTCCTTCGGTCTTCTCCTTTCTTTTCCACCAATCTCCTTACCTTCCACTGCTGTCTTAGTCCATTACTGTTTTAAGAAATTTGGTTTTTTCAAGGATTTCGATATTTCATTCACTTACAATTCTTTTTTGTTTTAATTTCATTTTCTCACTCTTGATTCAAGTGATTCAAGAGATGCAGATAATTTGAAATATCCAGCCCTTATAATGTCTTTAGTGCCTCTTAAACTTGGGTAAATATTATTCCATTAAGTTTATAAACAAATACACGACTCAGACACGTTGGTATTATAATCACAAAGCAAAGATATCGAGAAGTTGTGACGCTTCATCTGTACAACCTGTTGAGAATAAACTTTCCTTCTCTAAAAGTTACAAGAAATGAGGGAGAGTTTCTCGCCAGGGGGCGCAGCGCTGTGAGAGAAGAATTAAATAAGCCTGATTAGCTAAGAAGACGACCAGGGGTAAGAAATGGTCCGTCTTGAGGATGTGGTTCAGGAGGTGAGGTGAAGATATAAACCTCGAAGACGTCATAAAACACAGAGATGACACTATTTCTAACCTTCCCAAGTCTCTGGTGGGTGGCAGGTGATCACCAACATGAAATACACCAACATGAAATATACCAACATGAAATACACCAACATGAAATGCGCCAAAATGAAATAGAAGATGCCAAGTGAGGTTGATTATGACTCAGACAGTAACCGTAGCAGGACCTAAAAACAGCCAAGACTGTTCTAAAATGAGAACTTAAATTATAATTTCTGCCCAAGAGTGCGAGTGAGTGAACTTTAATTTCCATTATAGTACACTATAAAACTTTAATGAGTTTATCTTCAACGTGATCTTAAATTTTAGTGGGTGAATTTTTTCATTGGATAATTAAGTCTTTGAGAATAACATTTTAAGGCGGCCATTTAGTGTCATCATGCTGTAAGATGTAGATACGCTCCAAAAAGTAAGTTTACGATTTTGTGTTAGACGACATGACACAACAGACAAAGGATTTTGACGACCCTACCGAGACAACAGGAGTCACAGTGTTCATTTTGAAATTCATCGGTCTCCTCCATAAAGGCACTTTTGGAGTGTTTGTTTACAACTCCTAGTGGTTAATGTGATGCAGCAGTGTACAGCTCATAGTCCATAAGGTGTTTCTTAGGCCAGACCCTTGAGAGTACAGTGGGTGGTTACACTACTCACCTGCCTTACACTCTCCCTGATGCTTTTGTTAGATGTTGACACAGGAACTGTGGATCAACCTGTACAGCTTCTCCTTTTACTTTCACACAAACAATAGATTTAACATGTTGCCTAAGTACTTTGATGAAACAATAAGCAAAAATGTGTTATCGTCATGATCCGCCTTATGTGATTATATTGCCAGTTGATGTGGGCCCGACCGTGTTTTGACACACTGACTGGCCTCGTGTTAATTTATTCTCACTTAACATACTTTTTTCGTACCTGAACTCCTCAACCGAACGCTCTTAAAGTTTGTAGAGAAGTTGAAACGGGTCTTATTGATATTCGTGTAGGCAGATTGATAGAGGTCCCAGCAATAAGAGAGTACAGTCGGGTCCTGCTGGAGACACTGAACACATTTCAGTTATTACATCTGGAAATACACGATCACTCACCAAAGAAAACGAAGACAATTTTACCAACTAATATGGTCGAGGTTCTGTAGATATGGGCCACAGCTCACGTACGGTCGCTATCTGATCTTCTCGACCAATGTAACAAGAAAGATCTTTCAAACACTATAATATGTAGTCAACGTGCAGTGACTCAGTAATAACTTATTGCTCCTTTGATTCAAGTGTTCGACAACAAGCCGAATATGTTCCCTCTGTTCCTTTGACTATCTTGTGTGTACGATCTTGTGGACTGGGGCGTGATCACGATCAATGGTTGTCCCACTCACTCACTCACTAGGTTTCCTGCCATCTCTTACCCATGAAATTAGATTAAATCTACCCTGTCGTATCCTCTTTACCTATCCTATCCCCCCTTGTCTCTATTAACCTTAATATATCATCACTCTCTCTCCCCTACTCTCCTTCCCTGCTTCCTCTACCACTATCTCCACCTCCTCTTTCCTTCCCATTCCACAATTATTATATCCTCATATCTATGTCTGTCATTCTCTTTATCTGTTCCTACTTCCTTCACTATATCTCTCTATCCCCTCAGCCTAAATCACAATGGCTACAAGAACGAGAGCTTGTGTTGGTAAAAGAGGAATTTTTGAACACCATGACAAATGTATATTTTTTGATGACTTAGGGAGAACGTGTGGCGTGATTAGTGTAGAAGAGGAGATTGTCACACCCTTCTACCCAGTTTTGTTAGTCTCTTATGCCCCACCCTGCCAGTCCTCATACCCTGCCCTTCTAGTTCCTCATTCCCTACCCTGTTAGTCCCTCATACCCTACCCTGTTAATCCCTCATACCCTACCATTCCAGTCCCTCATATTCCACCCTACCAGATCCTCATACCTCACCCTTCCAGCCTGTCTTTGTGTCCCAACCAAATTAAGTTCTGTAAAAATCTACCTGATGTCTTTCGCCTTCCCTTACCATCATCTCCCAATTGGTTGTCTTGTAAATAGTAGATCGATGCCCTGGAGTCTCTGGTAGTTTCAATAAGTCTGGAGCCCAACTCATTAAGGAACTTCAGGGTGCTGTCATGCTGGGGAGGGAGGGAGAGGGAGCTGCATTATGCTGTCATGCAGGGGAGGGAGGGAGAGGGAGCTGCATTATGTTGTCATGCTGGGGAGGGAGGGAGAGGGAGCTGCATAATGTTGTCATGCTGGGGAGGGAGGGAGAGGGAGCTGCATTATACTGTCATGCTGAGGAGGAAGGGAGGGAGAGGGAGCTGCATTATGCTGTCATGCTGGGGAGG
>NW_024734423.1:0-13329 GCF_018991925.1 Homarus americanus | reverse complement strand
CGATCAGGGGACTTTGTTATACTCGATCAGGAGACTTTGTTATACTCGATGAGGGGACTTTGTTACATTCGATCAAGGACTTTCTTATCCTCGATCAGGGGACTTTGTTATACTCGATGAGGGGGCTTTGTTATACTCGATCAGGGGACTTTGTAATACTTGATGAGGGCGCTTTGTTACACTCGATTAGGGGGCTTTGTTATACTCGATCAGGGGACTTTGTTATTCTCGATCAGGGGGACTTTGTTATACCCGATCAGGGGACTTTGTTATACTCGATGAGGGGACTTTGTTATTCTCGATCAGGGGGACTTTGTTATACTCGATGAGGGGCCTTTGTTATACTCGATGAGGGGACTTTGTTCTACTCGATCAGGGGAATTTGTTATACTCGTTGAGGAGACTGTTATATTCGATGACGGGACTTTGTTATACTCGATCACGGGACTTTTTTATACCCGATGAGGGGCCTTTGAAATACTCGATCAGGGGCCTTTGTTATACCCGATTAGGGGACTTTGTTTTTCTTGATCAGTGGTCTTTGTTATACTCTATGAGGGGGCTTTGTTATACTCGATCAGGGAACTTTGTTATACTCGGTGAGGGGACTTTGTTATACTCGATCAGAGGACTTTGTTTTACTCGATCAGGGGGATTTGTTATACTCGATCAGGGGACTTTGTTATAATCGATGAGGTGCATTTGTTATACTCGATCAGGACCTTTGTTATACTCGATCAGGGGACTTTGTTATACTCGAATAGGGGATTATGTTATAATCGTTCAGGCGACTTTGTTATACTCGATCAGGGGACTTTGTTATACTCGATCAGGAAACTTTGTTATACTGGACCACGGGAGTTTGTTATTCACGATCAGGGGACTGTGTTATACTCGATCTGGGGAATTTGTTATACTCGATCAGGGGACTTTGTTATATTAGATGAGGGGACTTTGTTATTCTCGATCATGGGACTTTGTTATATTCGATGAGGGGCCTTTGTTATACTCGATCAGGGGCCTTTGTTATAACTTGATCAGGGGGCTTTGTTATACTCGATCAGGGTACTGTGATATTCTCGATCAGGGGGACTTTGTTATACCCGATTAGGGGACTTTGATATACTCGATCAGGGAACTTTGTTATACTCGATCAGGGGCCTTTGTTATACTCGTTCAGTCGCCTTTGTTATATTCGATGAGGGGCCTTTGTTATACTCGACCAGGGGACTTTGTTATACTCGATGAGGGGCCTGATTTAAACTCGATCAGGGGCCTTTGTTATACTCGATCAGGGGACTTTGTTATACTCGATCAGGGGACTTTCTTATATTCGATCAGGGGATTTTGTTTTACTCGATCAGGTAACTTTGTTATATTCGATCAGGGGCCTTTGTTATAATCATTCAGGGGACTTTGTTATACTCGATCAGGGGACTTTGTTATACTCGATCATGGGACTTTGTTATACTCGATCAGGGGACTTTGTTATATTCGATGTGGGGACTTTGTTATTCTCGATCATGGGACTTTGTTATACTCGATGAGGGACCTTTGTTATACTCGATGAGGGGACTTTGTTCTACTCGATCAGGGGAATTTGTTATACTCGATGAGGGGACTTTGTTATACTCGACCAGGGGAGTTTGTTATACTCGACCATGGGACTTTGTTATACTCGATGAGGGGCCTTTGTTAAACTCGATGAGGGGCGTTTGTTATACTCGACCAGGGGATCTTTGTTATACTCGATCAGGGGCCTTGTTATACTCGATCAGGAACTTTGTTATACTCGATCAGGGCCTTTGTTATAATCGTTCAGGGACTTTGTTATACTCGATCAGGGGACTTTTGTTAAACCTGGAACAGAGGCCCTGTTAGTACCCGCGATCAAGGGACTTTGTTATACTCGATCAGGAGACTTTGTTATACTCGACCATGGGAGTTTGTTATACTCGACCAGGGGACTTTGTTATACTCGATGAGGGGCCTTTGTTAAACTCGATTAGGGGCCTTTGTTATACTCGATAAGGGGACTTTGTTATACTCGATCAGGGGACTTTGTTATACTCGATCAGGGGGTTTTGTTTTACTCGATCAGGTAACTTTGTTATACTTGATCAGGGGCCTTTGTTATACTCGATAAGGCGGCTTTGTTATACACGATCAGGGGGCATTGTTATACTTGATCAGGGGCCTTTGTTTAATCGTTCAAGGGACTTTGTTATACTCGATCAGGGGACTTTGTTATACTCGATCAGGGGACTTTGTTATACTCGACCAGGGGAGTTTCTTATACTCGACCAGGGGACTTTGTTATACTCGCTGATGAGGCCTTTGTTAAACCTGCCGATGAAGGGCCTTTGTTATACCGATCAGGACTTTGTTATAATTTCATCAGGGACTTCGCTATACTCGATCAGGGGACTTTGTTATACTCGACCAGGGGAGTTTGTTATACTCGACCAGGGGACTTTGTTATATTCGATCAGGGGCCTTTGTTATACTCGATTAGGGAACTTTGTTATACTCGATCAGGGGACTTTGTTATACTCGTTCAGCGGACTTTGTTATTCTCGATCAGGGGCCTTTGTTGTACCCGATCAGGGGACTTTGCTATACTCGATCAGGGTACTTTGTTATACTCGGTGAGGGGACTTTGTTATACTCGATCAGGGGACTTTGTTATACTTGTTCAGGGGACTTTGTTATACTTGATCTGGGGACTTTGTTATACTCGATGAGGGGGCTTTGTTATACACGATCAGGGGGGATTTGTTATACTTGATCAGGGGCCTTTGTTATAATCGTTCAAGGGACTTTGTTATACTCAGTCAGGGACCTTTGTTATACTCGATCAGGGGAATTTGTTATACTCGATCAAGGGCCATTGTTAAATTCGATCACGGTCCTTTGTTATACTCGATCATGGGACTTTGTTAAACTCGATCAGGGTCCTTTGTTATACTCGATCAGGGGACTTTGTTATACTCGATGAGGGGCCTTATTTAAACTCCTTCAGGGGCCTTTGTTATACTCGATCAGGGGACTTTGTTATACTCGATCAGGGGACTTTTTGTTATACCCGATCAGGGATTTTGTTTTATCGCGATCAGGGAACTTTGTTATACTCGATCAGGGGCCTTTGTTATAATCGTTCAGGGCCTTTGTTATACTCGACCTTGGGACTTTGTTATACTCGATCTGGAGCCTTTGTTATACTTGATCAGGGGGCTTTGTTATACTCGATCAGGGGACTTAGTTATTCTCGATAAGGGGGCTTTGTTATACTCGATGAGGGGGCTTTGTTATACTCGATCAGGGAATTTTTGTTATACTCTATCATGGGCCTTTGTTATACTCGATCAGGGGATCTGTTATACTCGACCAGGGAGTTTGTTATACCCGACCATGGGACTTTGTTATACCTCGATGAGGGGCCTTGTTAAACCCCGATGAGGGCGCGTTTGTTATACCTCGACCAGGGATCTTTTGTTATACTCGATCAGGGCCTTTGTTATACTCGATCAGGAACTTGTTAGACTTTAGGGATCAGGGCCTTGCCATATAATCGTTCAGGACTTTGTTATACTGATCAGGGGACTTGTTAAACTCGATCAGAGGCCTCGTTATACTCGATCAAGGGATTCTTGTTATACTCGATCAGGAGACTTTGTTATACTCTGGATCATCAGGGGGGCTTTTGTTATACTGGATTAGGAACTTGTTATACTCGATCAGGGGACTTTGTTATACTCGTTCAGCGGACTTTGTTATACTCGATCAGGGGCCTTTGTTGTACCCGATCAGGGGACTTTGCTATACTCGATGAGGGAACTTTGTTATACTCGGTGAGGGGACTTTGTTATACTCAATCAGGGGACTTTGTTATACTTGTTCAGGGGAATTTGTTATACTTGATCTGGGGACTTTGTTATACTCGATGAGGGGGCTTTGTTATACACGATCAGGGGGGTTTTGTTATACTTGATCAGGGACCGTTGTTATAATCGTTCAAGGGGCTTTGTTATACTCAATCAGAGGACTTTGTTATACTCGACCAGGGGAGTTTGTTATACTCGACCAGGGGACTTTGTTATACTCGATCAGGGGACTTTGTTAAACTCGATCAGGGAACTTTGTTATACTCGATCAGGGGCCTTTGTTATAATCGTTCAGGGGGGCCTTTGGAAACTTCACGATCCAGGGGACTTTGTTATACTCGATAGGGGTACTTTATTTATAATCATTCCAGGGACTTTTGTTATACTTGATCAAATTTACTTTGTTATATACTCGATTAGAGGCCTTTGTTATATACTCGATCAGGGACTTTGTTATACTCGATCAGGAGACTTTGTTATACTCGATAGGGGACTTTGTTATACTGATCAAGGACTTTCTTATACTCGATTAGGGGAGTTTGTTATACTCGATGAGGGGCTTTGTTATACTCGATCCAGGGGACTTTTATTTATACTCGATGAGGGGCACTTTGTTTATACTCGATCAGGGACTTTGTTATGCTTTTCAGGGGACTTTGTTATACTCGATCAAGGACTTTGTTATACTCGATCAGGGGACATTGTTATACTCGATCAGGAGACTTTGTTATACTCGATCAGGGGACTTTGTTATACTCGATGAGGGGACATTGTTATACTCGATTAGGGGCCATTTTTATACTCGATCAGGGGACTTTGTTATACTCGAATAGGGGACTTTGTTATAATCGTTCAAGCGACTTTGTTATACTCGATCAGGGGACTTTGTTATATTCGATCAGGGGACTTTGTTATACTCGTCCAGGGGAGATTGTTATACTCGATCAGGAGAATTTGTTATACTCGATCCAGGGGACTTTGTTATATATTCGATGAGGACTTTATTTATTCTCTACTCGATCATGGACTTTGTTATACTCGATGAGGCCTTTGTTATATACTCGATCAGGGACTTTTGTTATACTCGACCAGGGGACTTTGTTATACTCGATGAGGGGCCTTTGTTATACTCGATCAGGGGACTTTGTTATACTCGATCAGGGGCCTTTGTTGAACTCGATCAGGGGCCTTTGTTATACGCGATCAGGGAACTTTGTTATACTCTATGAGGGGACTTTGTTATACTCGATCAGCGGACTTTGTTATTCTCGATCAGGGGACTTTGTTATACTCATTCAGGGAACTTTGTTATACTTGATCAGAGGACTTTGTTATCCTCGATGAAGGGCCTTTGTTATACTCGACCAGGGGACTTTGTTAAAATTGTTCAGGGGACTTTGTTATACTCGATCAGGGGACTTTGTTATACTCGATCAGGGGACTTTGTTATACTCGTCAGGGAGTTTGTTATACTTCGACCAAGGGGACTTTGTTATAATCGATCAGGGGCCTTTGTTAAACTCGATCAGGGGCCTTTGTTATACTCGATCAGGACTTTGTTATACTCGATCAGGGGACTTTGTTATACTCGAATAGCGGTTTTGTTATACTCGATCAGGGACTTTGTTTTACTCGATGAGGGCGCTGTTATATACTCGATCAGGACTTTGTTATACTCGATCAAGGGGACTTTGTTATACTCGAATAGCGGACTTTGTTGCATACTCGATCAGGGACTTTGTTATACTCGATCAGGGGACTTTGTTATACTCGATCAGGGGACTTTTTTATACTTGATCAGCAGACTTTGTTATTCTCGATCAGGGGACTGTGTTATACTCGTTCAGGGGACTTTGTTATACTTGATGAGGGGACTTTGTTATACTGGATGAGGGCCCTTTAATAAATTCGATGAGGGGCCTTTGTTATACTCAACCAGGGGACTTTGTCATAATCGATCAGGGGCCTTTGTTAAATTCGATCAGGGGACTTTGTTGTACTTGATCAAGGGGGCTTTGTTATACTTTATCAGGGGACTTTGTTATACTCGATAAGGGGGCTTTGTTATACACGATCATGGGGCTTTGTTATACTTGATCAGGACCCTTTGTTATAATCGTTCAAGGGACTTTGTTATACTCGATCAGGGGACTTTGTTATACTCGATCAGGGGACTTTGTTATACTCGACCAGGGGAGTTTCTTATACTCGACCAGGGGACTTTGTTATACTCGATGAGGGGCCTTTGTTAAACTCGATGAAGGGCCTTAGTTATACTCGACCAAGGGACTTTGTTATACTCGATCAGGGGCCTTTGTTAAACTCGATCAGGGGACTTTGTTATACTCGATCAGGGGACTTTGTTATGCTCGACCAGGGGAGTTTGTTATACTCGACCAGGGGACTTTGTTATACTCGATTAGGGGCCTTGGTTATACTCAATTAGGGAACTTTGTTATACTCGATTAGGGGACTTTGTTATACTCGTTCAGCGGACTTTGTTATACTCGGTGAGGGGACTTTGTTATACACGATCAGGGGACTTTGTTATACTTGTTCAGGGGACTTTGTTATACTTGATCTGGGGACTTTGTTATACTCGATGAGGGGGCTTTGTTATACACGATTAGGGGGGCTTTGTTATACTTGATCAGGGGCCTTTGTTATAATCGTTCAAAGAACTTTGTTATACTCAATCAGGGGACTTTGTTATACTCGATCAGGGGACTTTGTTATACTCGATCAGGGGCATTTGTTAAACTCGATCAGGGGACTTTGTTATACTCGATCAGGGGCCTTTGTTATAATCGTTCAGGGGACATTGTTATACTCGACCAGGGGACTTTGTTATACTCGATCAGAGGCCTTTGTTATACTCGATCAGGGGACTTTGTTATACTCGATTAGGAGACTTTGTTATACTCGATGAGGGCACTTTGTTATACTCGATTTGGGGGCTTTGTTATACTCGATCAGGGGACTTTGTTATTCTCGATCAGGGGAACTTTGTTATACCCGACCAGGGGACTTTGTTATACTCGATCAGGGAACTTTGTTATACTCGATCAGGGGCCTTTGTTATACTCGTTCAGGCGCCTTTGTTATATTCGATCAGGGGCCTTTGTTATACTCGACAAGGGGACTTGGTTATACTCGATGAGGGGCCTTTGTTAAACTCGATCAGGGGCCTTTGTTATACTCGATAAGGGGACTTTGTTATACTCGATCAGGGGACTTTGTTATACTCGATCAGGGGGTTTTGTTTTACTCGATCATGTAACTGTGTTATATTCGATCAGGGGCCTTTGTTATAATCGTTCAGGGGACATTGTTATACTCGATCAGGCGACTTTGTTATATTAGATGAGGGGACTTTGTTATTCCCGATCATGGGACTTTGTTATATTCGATGAGGGGACTTTGTTATACTCGATCACGTGACTTTGTTATACTCGACCAGGGGACTTTTTTATTCTCGATCATGGGCCTTTGTTATACTTGATCAGGGGTTTTGTTATACTCGATCAGGGGTCTGTGATATTCTCGATCAGGGGGACTTTGTTATACCCGATCAGGGGACTTTGATATACTCGATCAGGGAACTTTGTTATACTCGATCAGGGGCCTTTGTTATAGTCGTTCAGGCGCCTTTGTTATATTTGATCAGGGGCCTTTGTTATACTCGACCAGGGGACTTTGTTATACTCGATGAGGGGCCTTAGTTAAACTCGATGAGGGGCCTTTGTGATACTCGATCAGGGGACTTTGTTATACTCGATCAGGGGACTTTGTTATACTCGATCAGGGGGTTATGTTTTACTCGATCAGGTAACTTTGTTATATTCTATCAGGGGCCTTTGTTATAATCGTTCAGGGGGCTTTGTTATACACGATCAGGGGGCTTTGTTATACTTGATCAGGGGTCTTTGTTATATTCGATGAAGGGACTTTGTTATTCTCGATCATGGGACTTTGTTATACTCGACCAGGGGAGTTTGTTATACTCGACCAGGGGACTTTGTTATACTCGATCAGGGGCCTTTATTATACTCGATCAGGGGACTTTCTTATACTCGATCAGGGGACTTTGTTATACTCGATCAGGGGACTTTGTTATAACTCGATGAGGGGCCTTTGTTAAATTCGATGAGGGGCCTTTGTTATACTCGACCAGGGGATCTTTGTTATACTCGATCAGGGGCCTTTGTTATACTCGATCAGGGAACTTTGTATATACTCGATCAGGGCCTTTTTATAATCGTTCAGAGGACTTTGTTATACCTCGATCAGAGGCCTTTGTTATACTTGATCAAGGGACTTTGTTATACTCGATCAGTAGACTTTGTTATACTCGACCAGGGGAGTTTGTTATACTCGACCGGGGGACTTTGTTATACTCGATCAGGGGACTTTGTTATACTCGATCAGGGGACTTTGTTATACTCGATCAGGGGGCTTTGTTATACTCGATTAGGGAACATTGTTGTACCCGATCAGGGGACTTTGCTATGCTCGATCAAGGAACTTTGTTATACTCGGTGAAGGGACTTTGTTATACTCGATCAGGGGACTTTGTTATACTTGTTCAGGGGACTTTGTTATACTTGATCTGGGGACTTTGTTATACTCGATGAGGGGGCTTTCTTATACACGATGAGGGGGGCTTTGTTATAATTGATCAGGGGCTTTGTTATAATCGTTCAAGGGACTTTGTTATACTCAATCTGGGGACTTTGTTATACTCGACCAGGGGAGTTTATTATACTCGAGCAGGGGACTTTGTTATACGCGATCAAGGGCCTTTGTTAAACTCGATCAGGGTCCTTTGTTATACTCGATCAGGGGACTTTGTTATACTCGATCAGGGGACTTTGTTATACTCGATCAGAGGTCTTTGTTATACACGATCAGGGGACTTTGTTATACTCGATCAGGAGACTTTGTTATACTCGATGAGGGGACTTTGTTATACTCGATCAAGGACTCTGTTATCCTCGATCAGGGGACTCTGTTATACTCGATGAGGGGGCTTTGTTATAATCGATCAGGGGACTTTGTTATACTCGATGAGGGCACTTTGTTATACTCGATTAGGGGGCTTTGTTATACTCGATCAAGGGACTTTGTTATTCTCGACCAGGGGGACTTTGTTATACCCGATCAGGGGATTTTGTTATCCTCGATAAGGGAACTTTGTAATACTCGATCACGGACCTTTGTTATCCTCGTTCAGGCACCTTTGTTATATTCAATAAGTGGCCTTTGTTATACTCGACCAGGGGGCTTTGTTATACTCGATGAGGGGCCTTTGTTAAACTCGATCAGGGGCTTTTGTTATACTCGATCTGGGGACTTTGTTTTACTCGATCAGGGGACTTTGTTATACTCGATCAGGGGGTTTTGTTTTACTCGATCAGGTAACTTTGTTATATTCGATCAGCGGCCTTTCTTATAATCGTTCAGGGGACTTTGTTATACTCGATCAGGGGACTTTGTTTTTCTCGATGAGGGGACTTTGTTATACTCGATCAGGGGACTTTGTTATATTCGATGAGGGGACTTTGTTATTCTCGATCATGGGACTTTGTTATACTCGATGAGGGACCTTTTTTATACCCGATGAGGGGACTTTGTTCTACTCGATGAGGGAAATTTGTTATACTCGATGAGGAGACTTTGTTATATTCGATGACAGGACTCTGTTATACTCGACCATGGGACTTTGTTATACTCGATGAGGGGCCTTTGTTATACTCGATCAGGGGCCTTTGTTATACCCGATCAGGGGACTTTGTTATACTCGATCAGTAGAATTTGTTATACTCTATGAGGGGGCTTTGTTATACTCGACCAGGGAACTTTGTTATACTCGGTGAGGGGACTTTGTTATTCTCGATCAAGGGACTTTGTTTTACTCAATGAGGGGGCTTTGTTATACTCGATCAGGGGACTTAGTTATACTCGATCAGGGGCCTTTGTTATACTCGACCAGGGAACTTTGTTATACTCGATCTGGGGCCTTTGTTATACTTGATCAGGGGGCTTTGTTATACTCGAACAGGGGACTTTGTTATTCTCGATAAGGGGGACTTTGTTATACTCGATTAGGGGGCTTTGTTATACTCGATCAGGGAACTTTGTTATACTCGATCAGGGTCCTTTGTTATACTCGATGAGGGGACTCTGTTATATTCGACCAGGGGAGCTTTGTTATACTCGATCAGGGGCTTTGTTATACTTGATGAGTGGGCTTTGTTATACTCGATCAAGGGACTTTGTTATTCTCGATAAGGGGGACATTGTTATACTCGATCAGGGGCTTTGTTATACTCGTTCAGGGGACTTTGTTAGACTCGATCAGAGGACTTTGTTATACTGGATAAGGGGCCTCTGTTCTACTCGATCAGGGGACTTTGTATTACTGGAATAGGGGACTTTGTTATAATCGTTCAGGCGACTTTGTTATACTCGATCAGGGTACTTTGTTATACTCGATCAGGGGACTTTGTTATACTCGACCAGGGGAGTTTGTTATACTCGATCAGAGGACTTTGTTATACTCGATCAGGGGCCTTTGTTATACCCGATAAGGGGACTTTGTTATACTCGATCAGTAGACTTTGTTATACTCTATGAGGGGGCTTTGTTATACTCGAGCAGGGAACTTTGTTATACTCGGTGAGGGGACTTTGTTATTCTCGATCATGGGACTTTGTTATACTCGATGAGGGGCCTTTGTCATACTCGATCAGGGGACTCTTTTATACTCGACCAGGGGACTTTGTTATACTCGATCAGAGGCCTTTGTTATACTTGATCAAGGGGGTTTGTTATACTCGATCAGGGTACTGTGTTACTCTCGATCAGGGGGACTTTGTTATACTCGATCAGGGGACTTTGTTATACTCGATCAGTGAACTTTGTTATACTTGATGAGGGGCCTTTGTTATAATCGTTCAGGGGACTTTGGTATACTCGATCAGGGGACTTTGTTATACTCGATCAGGGGAGTTTTTTATACTTGACCAAGGGACTTTGTTATACTCGATCAGGGGCCTTTGTTAAACTCGATCAGGGGCCCTTGTTATACTCGACTAGGGGACTTTCTTATACTCGATCAGGGGACTTTGTTATACTGATCGATGGGCTTTGTTATACTGATTTTGTTACACTCGATGAGGAGACTTTTGTTATACTCTTGATGAGGGGCCTTTATACTCGATCAGGGGCCTTTGTTATACTATGATCAGGAGACCTTGTTATACTCTGATGAGGGCCTTGTTATACTCGATCAGGGAACTCTGTGATACTCGATCAGGGGACTTTGTTATACTCGATGAGGGGCCTTTGTTATACTGGATCATGGGACTTTGTTATACTCGATGAGGGGCCTTTCTTATACTCGATCAGGGGGCTTTGCTATACTCGATTAGGGTGCCTTGTTATTCTCGATCATTGGACTTTTTTATACTCGATCAGGGGACTTTGTTATAATCGTTCAGGCGACTTTGTTATAATCGTTCAGGGGACTTTGTTATACTCGATCAGGGGACTTTGTTATACTCGACTCAGGGGACTCTTTATATAATTTCTGACCAGGGAGTTTGTTGTACTCGATTAGGGCCTTTGTTAAACCCGATCAGGGCTTTTATTATACTCCATAATCAGGGGACTTTGTTATAATTTCGATCAGGGGACTTTGTTATACTCGATCAGGGGGTTTGCTATACTCGATTAGGTACCTTGCTAGCTTCCTGATCATTGACCTTTTTTATACCTCGATCAGGGACTCTTTGTTATACCTGATCAGGGACTTTATACTCGATCAGGGGACTTTGTTATACTCGATGAGGGGCCTTTGTTATACTCGATCAGAGGCCTCGTTTTACTCGATCAGGGGACTTTGTTATACTCGATCAGGAGACTTTGTTATAATCGATTAGGGGACTTTCTTATACTCGATCAATGACTTTGTTATCCTCGATCAGGGGACTTTGTTATACTCGATGAGGGGGCTTTGTTATACTGGATCAGGGGACTTTGTTATACTCGATGAGGGGACATTGTTATACTCGATTAGGGGCCATTTTTATACTCGATCAGGGGACTTTGTTATACTCGAATAGGGGACTTTGTTTAATCGTTCAAGCGACTTTGTTATACTCGATCAGGGGACTTTGTTATACTCGATAAGGGGACTTTGTCATACTCGTCCAGGGGAGTTTGTTATACTCGATCAGGGGACTTTGTTAAACTCGATGAGGGGACTTTCTTATACTCGATCAGGGGACTTTGTTATATTGGAAGGGGGGACTTTCCCTTTCTCGATTATGGGACTTTGTTATACTCGATCAGGGGCCTTTGTTATACTCGATTAGGGGACTTTATTATACTCGACCAGGGGACTTTGTTATACTCGATCAGGGGCCTTTGTTATACTTGAGCAGGGGCCTTTGTTTTACTCGATCAGGGGACTTTACGTGCTCGACCATAGGGTCTTTGTTATACCTGACCAAAGCCCTCGTTATACTTGATCAGGGGACTTTGGTTATTCTCGATCAGTGGACTTTGTAATACTCGGACTAGGGACTTTGGTTATACTCGGGATCAGGAGACTTTGTTATAATCGACCAGGGGACTTTGCTATACTCGATGAGGGGCCTTTGTTATACTCGATCAGGGGGCTTTGCTATACTCGATTAGGGTACCTTGTTATTCTCGATCATTGGACTTTTTTATACTCGATCAGGGGACTTTGTTATACTCGATGAGGGGCCTTTGTTAAACTCGATTAGGGGCCTTTGTTATACTCGAACAGGAGACTTTGTTATACTCGATTAGGGGACTTTGTTATATTCGATCAGGGGGCTTTGTTTTACTCGATCAGGAAACTTTGTTATACTCGATCAGGGTCCTTTGTTATTATCGTTCAGGGGACTTTGTTATCCTCGATTAGGGGCCATTTTTATACTCGATCAGGGGACCTTGTTATACTCGAATAGGGGACTTTGTTATAATCGTTCAGGCGACTTTGTTATACTCGATCAGGGGACTTTGTTATACTCGATCAGGGGACTTTGTTATACTCAACCAGGGGACTTTGTTATACTCGACCAGGGGAGTTTGTTGTACTCGACTAGGGGCCTTTGTTAAACTCGATCAGGGGCTTTTGTTATACTCAATCAGTGGACTTTGTTATACTCGATCAGGGGACTTTGTTATACTCGATCAGGGGGCTTTGCTATACTCGATTAGGGTACCTTGTTATTCTCGATCATTGGACTTTTTTATACTCGATCAGAGGACTTTGTTATAATCGTTCAGGCGACTTTGTTATAATCGTTCAGGGGACTTTGTTATACTCGATCAGGGGACTTTGTTATACTCGATCAGGGGACTTTGTTATACTCGATCAGGGGAGTTTGTTGTACTCGATTAGGGGCCT
>NW_024734422.1:0-34586 GCF_018991925.1 Homarus americanus | reverse complement strand
GACAAAGATTATAACAACCACGACTATGATTATAACAACTACGACGAAGATTATAACAACCACGACTATGATTATAACAACCACGACGATGATTATAACACCCACGACGTTGATTATAATAACTACGACCGTGATTATAACAACCGTGACTATGATTGTAACAACCACGACCATGATTATAACAACCACGGCCATGATTGTAACAACCACGACTATGATAATAATATCCACGACCATGATCATAACAACCTCGATCATGATTATAACAACTACGACCATGATCATAACCACGACCATGATTATAACAACCACAACTATGTTTGTATCAACCATGTCCATGATCATAACAACAGCGACTCTGATTATAACAATTACGCCCATGATTATAACAACCACGACTATGATTATAACAACCACGCCCATGATTATAACAACCACGACTATCTTTTTAACAACCAAGACTATGATTATAATAACCACGACTATAATTATAACAACCACGAACATGATTATAACAACCACGACCATGATCATAACAACCACGACTATGATTATAACAATTACGCCCATGATTATAACAACCACGACTATGATTTTAACAACCAAGACTATGATTATAATAACCACGACTATAATTATAACAACCACGAACATGATTATAACAACCACGACCATGATTATAACACCACGACCGTGATTATAACAACCACGACTATAATTGTATCAACCACGACCATGATTATAACAACCACGACTATGATTATAACAACCACGCCCATGATTATAACAACCACGACTAAGATTTTAACAACCAAGACTATGATTATAATAACCACGACTATAATTATAACAACCACGACCATGATTATAACACCACGACCTGGATTATAACAACCACGACTATGATTGTATCAACCACGACCATGATTATAACAACCACGACTATGATTATAACAATCACGCCCATGATTATAACAACCACGACTATGATTTTAACAACCAAGACTATGATTATAATAACCACGACTATAATTATAACAACCACGAACATGATTATAACAACCACGACCATGATTATAACACCACGACCTTGATTATAACAACTACGACCGTGATTATAACAACCGTGACTATTATTGTAACAACCACGACCATGATTATAACAACCACGACCATGATTATATAAACTACGACCATGATCATAACCACGATCATGATTAAAACAACCAAGACTATGATTGTAACAACTATGACCATGATTATAACAACCACGACCATGATTATAACACCCACGACCATGATTATAAGAAGTACGACCATGATCATAACCACGATCATGATTATACCAACCACGCCCATGATTATAATACCCACGACTATGATTATAACAACCACGACCATGCTTATAACAACCACGACCATAATCATAACCACGACCATAATTAAAACAACCACGGCTATGATTGTAACTACCCTGACCATGATAATACAACCACGACCATGATTATAATAACCACGACCATAATCATAACCACGACCATAATTATATCAACCACGACTATGATTGTAACAACCACGACCATAATTATAACAACCACGACTATGATTGTAACATCCACGACTATGATCATAGCAACCACGACAAAGATTATAACAACCACGACTATGATTATAATAACCACGACGATGATTATAACAACCAAAACTATGATTATAACAACCATGACTATGATTATAACAACCACGATCATGATTATAACAACCACGCCCATGATTATAATAACCAAGACTATGATCATAACAACCACGACCATGATTATAACAACCACGACCATAATCATAACCACGACCATAATTATATCAACCATGACTATGATTGTAACATCCACGACCATAATTATAACAACCACGACTATGATTGTAACAATCACGACTATGATCATAGCAACCACGACAAAGATTATAACAACCACAACTATGATATTACAACCACGACGATGATTATAACAACCACGACTATGATTTTAACAACCAAGACTATGATTATAATACCAACGACTATAATTATAACAACCACGACTATAATTATAACAACCACGATCATGATTATAACAACCACGCCACATGATTATAATAACCACGACTATGATTATTACAACCACGACTATGATTATAACACTCACGACCATGATTATAACAACTACGACCATGATCATAACCACGACCATGATTACAACACCCACGACCATGATTATAAGAAGTACGACAATGATCATAACCACGATCATGATTATAACAACCACGCCCATGATTATAATAACCACGACTATGATCATAACAACCACGACCATAATTATAACAAGCACGATTATGATTATAGCAACCACGACTATGATTATAACATCCACGACCATGATTATAACAACCACGACCTGGATTATAACAACCACGACCATGATTATAACAACCACGCCCATGATTATGATAACCACGACTATGATTATAACAACCACGACAATGATTATAACAACGACGACTATGATTATAACAACCTCGACTATGATTATAACACCCACGACCATGATTAGAACAACTACGACCACTATCATAACCAGGACAATAATTATAACAACCACGACTACAATTGTAACAACCACGACCATGATTATAGTAACCACGACCATGATTATAACAACCACGACTAAGATTATAGCAACCACGACTATGATTAAAACGACCAGGACCGTAACAACCACGACCATATTTATAACAACTACGCCCATGATCATAACCACGACCATGATTATAAGAACCACGACTATGATTGTAACAACCACGTCCATGATTATAACAACCACGACTATGATTGTAACAACCACGACCATGATTATAACAACCACGACTATGATTATAGCAACCACGACAATGATTATAACAACCACGACTATGATTATAACAACCACGACGATGATTATAACACCCACGACCATGATTATAAGAACTACGACCATGATCATAACCACGACCATGATTATAACAACCTCGACTATGATTGTAACATCCGCGACCATAATTATAACAACAACGACCATGATTATAACAACCACGATTATGATTATAGCAACCACGACTATGATTATAGCAACCACGACTCTGATTATACCAACCACGACCATGATTATAACAACCACGACCATTATTATAACAAACACGACCATAAATATAACAACCACGACCATGATTATAACAACCACGACCATGATTATAACAACCACGACTATGATTATAATAACCACGACCATGATTATAACAACCAAGACTATGATTATAACAACCACGACCATGATTATAACAACCAATATCATGATTATAACAACCACGCCCATGATTATAATAAGCACGACTATGATCATAACAACCACGACCATGATTATAGCAACCACGATCATGATTATAACAACCACGCCCATGATTATAATAACCACGACTATGATTATAACACCACGACAATGATTTTAACAACCACGACTATGATTATAACAACCACGACTATGATTATAACACTCACGACCATGATTATAATAACCACGACCATGATTATAACACCCACGACCATGATTATAAGAAGTACGACTATGATCATAACCACGATCATGATTATACCAACCACGCCCATGATTATAATACCCACGACTATGATCATAACAACCACGACCATGATTATAACAACCACGATCATGATTATAACAACCACGCCCATGATTATAATAACCACGACTATGATTATAGCAACCACGACTATGATTATAACAACCATGACCATGATTATAACAACCACGACCATAATCATAACCACGACCATAATTATAACAACCACGGCTATGATTGTAACAACCACCACCATGTTAATAACAACCACGACCATGATTATAACAACCACGACCATAATCATAACCACGACCATAATTATATCAACCACGACTATGATCGTAACAACCACGACCATAATTATAACAACCACGACTATTATTGTAACAACCACGACTATGATCATAGCAACCACGACAAAGATTATAATAACCACGACTATGATTATAACAACCACGACGATGATTATAACAACCACGACCATGATTATAACAACCAAGACTATGATTATAACAACCACGATCATGATTATAACATCCACGCCCATGATTATAATAACCACGACTATGATCATAACAACCACGACCATGATTATAACAACCACGACCATAATCATAACCACGACCATAATTATATCAACCACGACTATGATTGTAACAACCACGACCATAATTATAACAACCACGACTATAATTGTAATAACCACGACCATGATTATAGTAACCACGACCATGATTATAACAACCACGACTAAGATTATAGCAACCACGACCGTAACAACCACGACCATGATCATAACCACGACCATATTTATAACAACTACGACCATGGTCATAACCACGACCATGATTATAACACCCACGACCGTGATTAAAATAACTACAACCATGATCATAACCACGACTATGATTGTAACAACCACGACCATAATTATAACAACCACGACTATAATTGTAACAACCACGACCATGATTATAGTAACCACGACCATGATTATAACAACCACGACTATAATTGTAACAACCACGACCATGATTATAATAACCACGACCATGATTATAACAACCACGACTAAGATTATAGCAACCACGACCGTAACAACCACGACCATGATCATAACCACGACCATATTTATAAAAACTACGACCATGATCATAACCACGACCATGATTAAAAGAACCACGACTATGATTGTAACAACCACGACCGTGAATATAACAACCAAGACTATGATTGTAACAACCACGACCATGATTATAACAACCACGACTATGATTATAGCATCCACGACAATGATTATAACAACCACGACTATGATTATAACAACCACGAGCATGATTATAACACCCACTACCATGATTATAAGAACTACGACCATGATCATAACCACGACCATGATTATAACAATCTCGACTATGATTGTAACAACCGCGACCATGATTATAAGAACAACGACCATGATTATAACAACCACGACCATGATTATAACAACCACGACCATGATTATAACAACCACGACCATGATTATAACAACCACGACCATTATTATAACAACCACGACTATGATTATAACAACCACGACCATGATTATAACAACCACGATCATGATTATAACAAACACGCCCATGATTTTAATAACCACGACTAGGATTATAACAACCCTGACAATGAGTATAACAACCACGACTATGATTATAACAACCACGACTATGATTATAACAACCACGACCATGATTATAACAACCACGACCATAATTATAACAACCACGACTACGATTGTAACAACCACGATCATGATTATAACAACCACGACTATGAATATAACAACCTCCACTATGATTACACTGCCCTGCATAGTTTTTGAGGTTTGTGTATTATTAAGCTTTTCTGGGTGTATTTTGCATGCTGATCTCAAAAATGTTATCCATTTTGCTCAATCAGGTCAGAATTTTGTGCTATAGCATTTTAAGCGGAGATTCAGGTAAAATATTGGTATTTTTCGCTCAAAATGGGGTCCTCATATTCGTTCATTAAAAAAATCATCCGAGACATTGGCAAGCCTCACAGAAAAGATTTCGGTCAGTTTTAATGCCCTTACGATGCATTTAAATACACCCACGTGTTCGCCGGCCATTTAAATGTCCGCCGTGACGCAAAGGAAAAGAGTATATGTCCGTGTTTTTTTACATATATTTTTTCACAATTAAATTTCTTTTTCATCTGGTGGTACATGGCATGTTTCCTCTGTCTGTGGGATAGTCGAGCAGACAAGCAGCACTACATGCAACGTGACTGGCCTGCAAGAAGTGGGCTTACTCCAGGTTCTCACAATGTTGTTGCCCATGCTCTGGTGAATCCGCAGAACATTCTTCTTCCGCCACTGCACATCAAGCTCGGTCTGCTCAAAAACTTTGTAAAGGCACTGGACAAAAAAAGCCAGGCTTTCAATTTTCTGAAAGAAAAATTTCCAAAAGTCAGTGAGGCAAAGCTGAATGCAGGAATTTTTGAATGGCCCTCAGATCAGAGAGCTTTTCAAAGATCCCAAGTTTGATTGCAGCATGGATGTAAATGAGAAGAAAGCCTGGCATGCATTTAAGTCTATTGTCTCCAATTTTCTTGGCAACTACAGAAGTCCAGAGTATGTACGAGTTGTTGAGGACCTACTTTTGAGCTACAAAGTTCTTGGTGCACACATGTCCATCAAGATGCACTTCCTCAGCTCCCACTTGGACTACTTTCCAGAGAACTGTGGTGATGTGAGTGAGGAACAAGGAGAACGCTTCCATCAAGATATCCGTGTAATGGAGGAGCGGTACCAGGGTCGCTGGGATATCAACATGCTCGCCGACAACTGTTGGTGTCTGAAACGGGACGCCCCAGACACCAACCACCAAAGAAATTCTCTGCGACAGCCATTTATGCATGTCTAACTGTAAAGGCATCTATGTAGTTGACATATTTTGGTCCTATGTGTTGTGGTTACATTTCTTATGATATATTGTGCAGAAAAATTTTGACATCATATTTAAGAATTTCGATTTTTTCCAAATTCCCATAGCATAAAAATCTGACCTGATTGGACAAAATGAATGGCATTTTTGGAATCAGCACGCAAAATACATAAAGAATCAGCTAAGAAACCCCGCACCTCATGAATTTGTTTTTCAAATGTAGCCCAGTGTTATAGCAACCACAACCATGATTATAACAACCACGACTATGATTATAGCAACCACGACTATGATTATAACAACCAGGACCATGATTATAACAACCACGACCATAATTATAACAACCACGACTATGATTATAGCAACCACGACTATGATTATAACAACCAGGACCATGATTATAACAACCACGACTGTGATTGTAACAACCACGACCATGATAATAACAACCACGACCATGATTATAACAACCACGACTGTGATTATAGCAACCACGACAAAGATTATAACAACCACGACTATGATTATAACAACCACGACGATGATTATAACAACCACGACTATGATTATAACAACCACGACGATGATTATAACACCCACGACCTAGATTATAATAACTACGACCGTGATTATAACAACCGTGACTATGATTGTAACAACCACGACCATGATTATAACAACCACGACCATGATTGTAACAACCAAGCCTATGATTATAACAACCACGACCATGAATATAACAACCACGACTATGTTTGTAACAACCACGACCATGATTATAACAACCACGACTATGATTATAGCATCCACGACAATGATTATAACAACCACGACTATGATTATAACAACCACGACCATGATTATACCACCCACGACCATGATTATAAGAACTACGACCATGATCATAACCACGACCATGATTATAACAACCTCGACTATGATTGTAACAACCGCGACCATGATTATAACAACAACGACCATGATTATAACAACCACGACCATGATTATAACAACCACGACCATGATTATAACAACCACGACCATGATTATAACAACCACGACCATTATTATAACAACCACGACTATGATTATAACAACCACGACCATGATTATAACAACCACGACCATGATTATAACAACCACGATCATGATTATAACAACCACGACCATTATTATAACAACCACGACTATGATCATAACAACCACGACCATGATTATAACAACCACGCCCATGATTATAACAACCACGACTATGATTTTAACAACCAAGACTATGATTATAATAACCACGACTATAATTATAACAACCACGAACATGATTATAACAACCACGACCATGATTATAACACCACGACCGTGATTATATCAACCACGACTATAAGAACATAAGAACATAAGAAAATATGGAGTCTGCAATAGGCCGGTTGGCCTGTGCATGGCAGGTCCTGTCGAGCGTTACTACCACTCTCTATCATCCATGAATCTATCTAGCCTCCTTTTGAAACTTTCCAGAGTTCCCGCACTTACTACAAAGTTGCTAAGCTCTTTCCACTCGTCCACCACCCTATTTGTGACCCAGTTTCTTCCTATCTCCCTCCTAAACCTAAACTTATCCAACTTGAATCCGTTGCTCCGAGTCCTATCCTGCTCGGATATTATAAGAACTTTATCTATATCCCCTTTATTGATTCCTTTCACCCACTTAAATACTTCTATCATATCTCCCCGCACTCTTCGTCTTTCTAGGGAATGCAAGTTAAGTTTCTTTAACCTATCCTGATATGGAAGGTTTCTAAGTCCCGGAATCATTTCTGTCATTCTTCGCTGCACCGACTCTAGTGAATTTATATCCATTCTATAATAGGGCACCAGAACTGAACAGCATAATCGAGGTGCGGCCTAACTAGCGCAATGCGGTTGATTGTATCAACCACGACCATGATTATAACAACCACGACTATGATTATAACAACCACGCCCATGATTATAACAACTACGACTATGATTTTAACAACCAAGACTATGATTATAATAACCACGACTATAATTATAACAACCACGACTATGATTATAACAACCACGCCCATGATTATAACAACCAAGACTATGATTTTAACAACCACGACTATGATTATAATAACCACGACTATGATTATAACAACCACGACCATGATTATAACAACCAAGACTATGATTATAACAACCACGACCATGATTATAACAACCACGATCATGATTATAACAACCAAGCCCATGATTATAACAACCACGACTATGATTATAACAACCACGACTATGATTATAACACCCACGACTATGATTATAACAACTACGACCATGATCATAACCACGACCATGATTATAACAACCACGACTATGATTATAACAACCACGCCCATGATTATAACAACCAAGACTATGATTTTAACAACCACGACTATGATTATAATAACCACGACTATAATTATAACAACCACAAACATGATTATAACAACCACGACCATGATTATAACAACGAAGACTATGAATATAACAACCACGACTGTGATTATAGCAACCACAACCATGATTATAACAACCATGCCCATGATTATAACAACCACGACTTTGATTATAACAACCACGACTATGATTATAACACCCACGACCATGATTATAACAATTACTGCCATGATCATAACCACGACCATGATTATAACAACCACGACTATGATTGTAACAACCACGACCACGATTATAACAACCACGAGAATGATTATAACAACCACGACTATGATTATAACAACGACGACTAAGATTATAATAACCACGACCATGATTATAACAACCACGATCATGATTATAACAACCACGCCCATGATTTTAACAACCACGACTATAATTATAACAACCACGACTATGATTATAACCACAACAATGATTGTAACACCCACGACTATGTATATATTAACCACGACGATGACTATAACAACCACGACCATGATTATAACAATTACGACCATGATCATAACCACGACCATGATTATAACAACAACGACTATGATTGTAAAAACCACGACCATGATTATAACAACCACTATTATTAATTATAACAACCACGACCATGATTATAACAACCACGACTATGATTATAACAACCACGACTACGATTATAAAACCCACGACCATGATTATAAGAACCACAACTATGATTATATCAACCACGGCTATGATTATAACAACCACGACTACGATTATAAAACCCACGACCATGATTATAACAACCACGACTATGATTATGATAACAACGGCTATGATTATAATACCCGCTACCATGATTTTAACAACTACCAATATGATTATAACAACCACGACTACGATTATAACACCCGCGACCATGATTATAACAACGACGACTATGATTATAACAACCACGACTACGATTATAAAACCCACGACCATGATTATAACAACCACGACGATGATTATAACAACCACGGCTATGATTATAACACCCGGGACCATGGTTAAAACAACCACGACTATGATTATAACAACCACGACTATGATAATAACAACCACGGTTATGATTATAACAACCACGGCTATGATTATAACAACCACAACTATGTTTATAACAACCACAGCTATGATTATAACAACCACGACTACGATTATAAAACCCACGACCATGATTATAACAACCACGATTATGATTATAACAACAACGGCTATGATTATAACACCCGGGACCATGATTATAATAACCATGACTATGATTATAACAACCACGACTACGATTATAACACACGCGACCATGATTATAACAACCACGACTAGGATTATAACAACCACGACTACGATTATAAAACTCACGTCCATGATTATAACTACCACGACTATGATTATAACAACCACGGCTATGGTTATAACACCCGCGACCATGATTATAACAACCACAACTATGATTATAACAACCACGACATTGATGATAACACTCACGACCATAATTATAACAACCACGCCTATGATTATAACAACCACGATTATGATTATAACAACCACGACTATGATCATAACCACGACAATGATATAAACAACCACGACTATGAATATAACAAGCACGACGATGATTATAACACCCACGACCATGATTATAACAACTACGACAACGATTATAACACCCACGACCATGATTAGAACAACAACGACTGTGATTATAACAACCACGACCATGATTATAACAACCACGAATATGATTGTAACAACCACGCCCATGATTATAACTACCACGACTATGATTATAACAACCACGACTATGGTTATAACAACCACGACTATAATTATAACAACCACGACTATGATTATAACACCCACGACCATGATTATAACAACTACTACCATGATCATAACCACGACCATGATTTTAACAACCACGACTATGATTGTAACAATCACGACCATGATTTTAACAACCACGCCCATGATTATAACAACCACGACAACGATTATAACACCCACGACCGTGATTATAACAACCACGACTTTGATTATAACACTCACGACTATGATTATAGCAACCACGACAATGATTGTAAGAATGACGACCATGATTTTAACAACCACGCCCATGATTATAACAACCACGACCACGATTATAACACCCACTACCGTGATTATAACAACCACGACTATGATTATAACACCCGCGACCATGATTATAACATCCACTACTATTAATTATAACAACCACGACCATGATTATAACAACAACGACCATGATTATAACAACCACGATTATGATTATATCAAACACGACCATGATTATAACAACCACGAATTTGATTATAACACTCACGACCATGATTATAACAACCACGACTATTATTATAACACCCGCGACCATGATTATAACAACCACTTCTATTAATTATAACAACCACGACCATGATTATAACAACCACGATTATGATTATAGCAACCACAACCATGATTATAACAACAACGACCATGATTATAACAACCACGATTATGATCATAAAAACGACAATGCTTATAACAACCACGACCATGATTATATCAACAACGACTATGATTATAACACTCACGACCATGATTATAACAACCACGACTATGATTATAACAACCACGATTATGATTATAACAACCACAACCATGATTATAACAACCACGACCATGATTATAACAACCACGACTATGATCATAAAAAGACAATGATTATAACAACCACGACCATGATTATAACAACAACGACTATGATTATAATATAATGAGACAGAACACAATGAGAGGAAGAATATATATATAAGTAGTAAGTATAGAGAGTAGGAATGTAAAGATAGGAAACTTGGTAGTGTGGCCGGGATTTTATTTCCTCAGCGTCAATACGCTTATCTTATCTCGTATGTCAATACACATATATTACTTCTTAAAGGGACAACTTGTTCAACACCTCTTTGATACAACTATTTGTTAATTCACTCAATGACATGGACACATTAATATCACTATTATATCGGGGTACTAACACATTATGTTTTACGTAACCCGACACTGACTCTCGGACACACCTGAATGTATACACTTCCCACAGAAGGTAACTCACCCTTGGAATCGTTCCGACAAGAGTCACGTGTACCCTGACGTAGGCCCAGTGGATGCTTGGCTGGGCTGCCTCCTATGGGAGGCTTCTGCTTAGCTGGGGTCTGGTCGGGAAGTCCCCCTCCCGACCTGGGGAGAGGACAAGCGTGACTCTGAGAATCTCCAGTTTAATGTTCGAATGTTCCAATGGCAACCAGAATCAGAATGATGAATCGCCAGAATGGTAATGAGAACCAGAATGATCGTGGACGGGACTGTAGGGCCTTTATATGGGGTCGGCCCAGCCGGCTTTTGACCTCTAACCAATTATCACTAAACTGGTTTGATCTGGATAGCTGTGTGCAGGTGTTGTCCTGCCCAGGTGTCTTGGTTAGGTGAGGTTGTAGGTCACCCTGCTAACTCACGTCATTAGCGGGCGAGTTCAAGTCCCTAGGGTCGACCTGAGGTGTGTCAACCCAGAATGTGGTGGTACCACGAGGTCTGTAGTGTACTTGCTGTTATATGTGACATAATTCTGGGCTGTAAGCTTTGGTCTGACAATCAATCATTACACCTTATCGCCAAGACCAAAGCTTCATCACAGAGACTGATGTCACATATAGACAGCAACATCACGTGTGGTATGAAAGATAATCCCTGGGGCGATAATATAGTCTCACATTTACAAACAACAACGGCACTAAGTCCCATTGGAGCAACGTCACAAGTGGAGTTCCCCAAGGCTCAGTACTTGGACCATTATTATTTATTATATACATAAACGACATAGATATCGGCATTGACAGCAACATAAGTAAATTTACTGATGACACTAAAATAGGACGTGTTATCAAATCTGACGAGGACTCGGCAAAACTACAGGAAGATCTAAACAAATTTTTCGAATGGTCTGAAAAATGGCAGATGAAATTCAACGTCGACAAATGTAAAGTACTCAGTATAGGAGATGTAAACAGGGAAACCAGATACCAGATGAACAACCATGCCATAGAGAAATCCGACTGTGAGAGAGATTTAGGAGTAATGATAAGTAGGAACCTTAAGCCAAGTAAACAATGTGTTTTTGCTCGTAACAAGGCTAATAAAGTACTTGGGTTCATACAAAGGAGTGTTAGTTACAAGACTAGCGAGGTCATCCTAAAACTGTATCTTGCTCTTGTGAGACCACACCTGGATTACGCAGTTCAGTTCTGGTCACCGTATTACAGAATGGATATAGAATCCTTGGAAAGAATTCAGAGGAGAATGACAAGACTAATCCCGGGCATTAGGAACCTTGAGTATAGAGACAGGTTAAAGCATCTTAATTTGCACTCCCTGAGAGACGTAGAGCGAGGGGCGACCTGATAGAGGTGTATAAGTGGAAGGCAGGGCTAAACAAAGGGGACATTACAAAGGTACTCAAACTATCCAACCAGGAGCGAACTCGTAACAATGGTTTTAAATTAGACAAATTTAGATTTAGGCGTGAAATTGGTAAACACTGGTTTGGAAACAGAGTAGTGGATGAATGGAACAAGTTACCAAATATCATCATTAACTCGAATACGCTGAATTGCTTCAAACATAGGTTGGATGCTCATATGAGCAATAGGGGTTGGGTGTAAACGGGACTGCCCAGTATGGGCCAATAGGCCCGCTGCAGTTTCCTCCATTCTTATGTTCTTATGTTCTTATGTTTTTCTACTGGCATTAGTTTGATCTGACAAAGCTCACTATACCTCCCGCCAAGATCAAAGCTTCTATGCCAGGAGAAAAAGGAAACATAGCAAGTGAACATAGAATGAAGAAATCCTTCATATCTAGATTTGTATCCGAGACAACTCGCAAATCAAAACAACCACAGGTGTTACATCTCCTTATCAGCCCATGTCAAAATAATAATTCATCTCAGTCAGTAATATGGCTACAACATCATGTTTCATAGTCCTAAACATTGATCAAATGAACTCATAGAAAAAAGTGAGACTAAAAAAGACATTCTTTGTAGTAAACATCAACAAAAATCAGAGAAAATACTTCAAAATACACAAAAAATGCTCCTACTTCACATGTCAGGGGTTTCATATCTTTTTATTATGCATCAACAACATCAACAACATCAGTACATTAGTTGGGTCCAGCATAGCTCACGTCTTCCATCCAGCTGGTATCTGAAAAATAGGGAATGGCGGCAGCTCAGCAGCTGTAGTCGGTTGGTCCTTCATCGTCGACTTTCTTGTGATGTCAGGACAGCACATCTTCTGTCTTCTTTCTTCACATAGCACGTCTTTTGTCTTCTTTCTTCACATTGCACATCTTCTGTCTTCTTTCTTCACATACCGCACCTTGTAGGTCGTTTCTCCACACCTTCTGACTTCGTCTCACTTCCTCCTGGTTTCTATACTATTCCAGACGAGTTTTCTGTCCCATCTGCGTTCTTCCTCTACGTTTAGAGCCTCATTTTCAACATCTTCTAGATGAATTTTCTGCTCCATCTTCCTTTTTTTCTTAGTACATCATCATTTTCAACATATTCCAGACGATTTTCTGTTCATCTGCCGTCGGCCCCCTCCGGCCGGGATGAAGGCCGGTCCACTGCTTGGGCTGTCGCCTCCTTAGATGACTGTAAGGCAGGTTCCGCGTACCAGGGCTCGCCCTCCGTACGTGAGTGTCGGCGAGATCAAAGACCGTCCTGTCTTACACCTTCCACAGTGGTGAATCCCTCCCTGGCTGGGCCCACCAAGGTTCGTTGTGTGGCGCTGCATTCCACACTCCTTAACTTCCTAAAGTAGAAAAATATAAAATCTTCTTAATCCTAGACCAAGGGAGGACTTGAAAGAAGTGACTTGGTGTGTGGTGGGTTGCGTGCTGCATTCATCACGCTGCATTCATCACGCTGCTTCTTCACGCTGCTTCTTCTCTGCTCGTATGTACTGTGGTTGACGGCCGGCTGGCCATGGGTGGTACTGTGTGTGACATTTGACAGAGAAACAATCCTAAAGGGGTGATGGATTAGTTGGAAGTGCATTCGCAAAAAAATGTTTACTTTATACGTTACGTCAATGTTTGGCAACTATCATTTCCGTCACGACAATGTTCTCATCAGGCTGGGTCGGGGAGTGAAGCTCTGCGCGCTACACTGAATATCATTTATCACTGCGCGTCAAAGAGTACATCACAAATCATAATAGCATAAAAATACACTGAGTGAAGCTCTGCATTCATCGCAATATTACTTTATATTAACCATCATCATCAACACACAGCTCACGGGACAAAAGACGGGGGATTAGTGTGGTCAAGCGAGGCGGGGCAGGTCAGAAGGACGTGAGGTCACCCGAGCGGGGTGGGGCGAGGCGGGGCGGCGCGGGGCGAGGCGAGGCTGGCCAGGCCCAGCCAGGCTGGTGCGTTGCGGGTGAGGTGGGGAGGAGCCGAGGCGTGGTTGATCGGGCCAGACCGAGGCTTCGCGGGGCGGGGAGGGGCACGGAACGGAGGGGCGGGGCAGGGATGGGAGGAAGGGTAAGGAGGGTGAGGTGAGGATTAGGACAGGGAGGAGGATGTAGGTTAAAAGACATGTTAAGTTATAACAGTTAGTACAGACACCACTTTCATCACTGAAACACAATGGCTACATTTAACACTGACCAACAATCAAACTGCACTTGGGCTACTGAGAACGTCACAAATCGCGGGAGGGAGGGGGGGCACTGAGAAATCATGTCAAGCACTGAACAAATTGCTAGTAAAAAATCGCGCATACCACGACGAGAGACATTTACTTGAGCTGTAACGGTGACACACTAGGACACTTTTCACGCTACTACGCAGGAACTTCTTATTATGCGCTTACGAACGATACTCAAACAACGAGCCAGGTGTTATGGCTAAACGAGGGAGGGCATGGGTTTATGTTAAGTACACTGTTACCAATAGCAAGGGACGAGGAGGGCGTGGGTTAACGTTATAGTTTGCTGCCACCAATATATTGAGACAAAACACAATGAGAGGAAGAATATATAAAAGTAGGAAGTGTAGAGAGTAGGAATGTAAAGATAGGAAACTTGGTAGCGTAGCCGGGATTTTATTTACTCAGCGTCAATACGCTTATCTTATCTAGTATGTCAATACACATATATTACTTCTTAAGGGGACAACTCGTTAAACACCTCTTTGATACAGCTATTTATTAATTCACTCAATGACATGGACACATTAATATCACTATTATATGTGTGCAGGTGTGGTCCTGCCCAGGTGTCTTGGTTAGGTGAGGTTGTAGGTCACCCGGCTAACTCATGTCATTAGCGGGCGAGGTCAAGTCCCTAGGGTCGACCTGAGGTGTGTCAACCCGGAATGTGGTGGTACCAGGAGGTCTATAGTGTACTTGCTGTTATATGTGACATAATTCTGGGCTATAAGCTTTAGTCTGACAATCAATCATTGCAATAATATCCACGACCATGATTAGAACAACCACGATCATGATTATAACAACAAAGCCCATGATTATAATTACCGCGACTATGATTATAACAACCATGACTATGGTTATAACAACCACGACTATAATTATAACAACCACGACTATGATTATAACACCCACGACCATGATTATAACAACTACGACCATGAACATAACCACGACCATGATTATAACAACCACGACTATGATTGTAACAATCACGACCATGATTTTAACAACCACGCCCATGATTATAACAACCACGACCACGATTATAACACCCACGACCATGATTATAACAATCACGACTATGATTATAACACCCACGACCATGATTATAACAGCCACGACTGTGATTATAACAAACACGACCATGATTATAACACCTACGACTATGATTATAACACCCACGACCATGATTATAACAACTACGACCATGAACATAACCAAGACCATGATTATAACAACCACGACTATGATTGTAACAATCACGACCATGATTTTAACAACCACGCCCATGATTATAATAACCACGACCACGATTATAACACCCACGACCGTGATTATAACAGCCACGACCATGATTATAACAACCACGATTATGATTATAACAACCACGACCATGATTATAACAACCACGACTTTGATTATAACACTCACGACCATGATCATAACAACCACGACTATGATTATAACAACCACGATTATGATTATAACAACCACGACCATGATTATAACAACCACGACCATGATTATAGCAACCACGACTATGATCATAACCACGACAATGATTATAACAACCACGATTATAACAACCACGACTATGATTATAACAACCAATTATAACAACCACGACCATGATTATAACAATCACGAATATGCTTGTAACAACCACGACCATGATTATAACGACCACGACTATTATTATAATATCCACGACCATGATTATAACAACCACGATCATGATTATAACAACCACGCCCATGATTATAACTACCACGACTATGATTATAACAACCACGACTATGGTTATAACAACCACGACTATAATTATAACAACCACGACTATGATTTTAACACCAACGACCATAATTATAATAACTACAAACATGATCATTACCACGACCATGATTATAAGAACCACGACTGTGATTGTAACAACCACGACCATGATTAAAACAACCACGACCATAATTATAATAACCACGACCATGATCATAACCACGACCATGATTATAAGAACCACGACTGTGATTGCAACAACCACGACCATGATTAAAACAACCACGACCATGAATATAACAACCACGACTATGATTATAACACCCACGACCATGATTATAACAACTACGAACATGCACATAACCACGACAAGGATTATAACAACCACGACTATGATTGTAACAACCACGACTATGATTATAACAACCACGACTATAAATATAACAACCACGACCATGATTATAACACCCACAACCGTGATTTTATCAACCACGATTATGATTATAACACCCACGACCATGATTATAACAACCACGACTATGATTATAACAACCACGACCATGATTATAACACCTACGACCATGATTATAACAACCACGACTATGATTATAACACCCACGACCATGATTATAACAACCACGACTATGATTATAACAACCACGACCATGATTATAACAACCACGACTATGATTATAACAACCACGCCCAAGATTATAACTACAACGACTATGATTATAACAACCACGACTATGGTTATAACAACCACGACTATAATAATAACAACCACGACTATGATAACACCAACGACTATGATTATAATAACTACAAACATGATCATAACCACGACCATGATTAAAACAACCACGACCATGATTATAACAACCACGACTATGATTATAACATCCACGACCATGATTATAACAACTACGACCATGAACATAACCACGACAAGGATTATAACAACCACGACTATGATTGTAACAACCACGACTATGATTATACCAACCCCGACTATGATTATAACACCCACGACCATGATTATAACAACCACGACTATGATTATAACAACCACGACCATGATTATAACAACCACGACTATGATTATAACATCCACGACTATGATTATAACAACCACAACAATGATTATCACAACCACGACTATGATTATAACAACAACGACTATGATTATAACACCCAAGATAATGATTATAACAACTACGGCTATGATTATAACAACCATGATTATGATTATAACAACCACGACTATGATTATAACAATCACGAGGATGATTATAACACCCACGACCATGATTATCACTACCACGACTATGATTATAACAACCACGATTATGATTATAACAACCACCACCATGATTATAACAACCACGACCATGATTATAGCAACCAAAACTATGATCATAACCACGACAATGATTATAACAACCAAGACCATGATTATAACAACCACGACTATGATTATAACAACCACGCCTGTGATTATAACAACCACGACCATGATTATAACAATCAAGAATATGCTTGCAACAACCACGACCAAGATTATAACGACCACGACTATTATTTTAATATCCACGACCATGACTATAACAACCACGATCATGATTATAGCAACCACGCCCAAGATTATAACTACCACGACTATGATTATAACAACCACGACTATGGTTATAACAACCACGACTATAATTATAACAACCACGACTATGATTATAACACCAACGACCATGATTATAATAACTACAAACATGATCATAACCACGACCATGATTATAACAACCACGACTGTGATTGTAACAAACACGACCATGATTAAAACAACCACGACCATGATTATAACAACCACGACTATGATTATAACACCCAAGACCATAATTATAATAACTACGACCATGACCATAACCACGACCATGATTATAAGAACCACGACTGTGATTGTAACAACCACGACCATGATTAAAACAAACTAATTATCAACCATATCAATATACCGCCACAGACCAAGATTATAATAACTACGACCATGACCATAACCACGACCATGATTATAAGAACCATGACTGTGATTGTAACAACTAAGACCATGATTAAAAACAACCACGACCATGATTATAACAACCACGACTATGATTGTAACAACCACGACTATGATTGTAACAACCACGACTATGAGTATAACAACAACGACTATAATTATAACAACCACGACCATGATAATAACACCCACGACCGTGATTTTATCAACCATGATTATGATTATAACACCCACTAACCATGATTATAACAACCATGACTATGATTATAACTACCACGACCATGATTATAACACCTACGACCATGATTTTAACACCTACGACCATGATTATAACAACCCCGACTATGATTATAACACCCACGACCATGATTATAACAACCACGACTATAATTATAACAACCACGACCATGATTATAACAACCACGTCTATGATTATAAACCACGACTATGATTATAACAACCACAACAATGATTATCACAAACCGCGAATTATGATTATAACAACTACGACTATGATTATAAAACCCAAGATAATGATTATACAAATTCACTATGATTATAACAACCATGATTACGAATATAACTACCACGACTGTGATTATAAATAACTACGATGATTATAACACCCAGACCATGATTATAATAACTACGACAATGATCATAATCACACCATGATTTAACAACCACGCCCATGATTATAACAACCACGACCACGATTATATAACACCGACCAGTGATTATAACAACCACGACCATGATTATACCCCACGACCATGATTATAACAACCGCGACTGTGATTATGACAACCAACCATGATTATATCAACCACGACTATTATCATAACAACTACGACCATGATTGTAACAACTACGACCATGAACATAACCAAGACCATGATTATCAACCACGACTATGATTGTAACAATCACGACCATGATTTTAACAACCACGCCCATGATTATAATAACCACGACAACGATTATAACACCCACGACCGTGATTATAACAGCCACGACCATGATTATAACAACCATGATTATGATTATAACAACCACGACCATGAATTATAACAACCACGACTTTTACTGTAACACTCACGATCATGACCAACCACGACTATGATTATAACAACCACGATTATGATTATAACAACCACGACCATGATTATAACAACCACCAATCATGATTATAGCAACCACGACTATGATCATAACCACATAATGATTATAACAACCACGACCATGCTTATAACAACCACGCTATGATTATAACAACCACGACTGTGAATATAACAACACGACCATGATTATAACAATCACGAATATGCTTGTAACAACCACGACCATGATTATAACGACCACGACTATTATTATAATATCACGACCATGATTATAACAACCACGATCATGATTATAACAACCACGCCCATGATTATAACTACCACGACTATGATTATAACAACCACGACTATGGTTATAACAACCACGACTATAATTATAACAACCACGACTATGATTATAACACCAACGACCATGATTATAATAACTACAAACATGATCATAACCACCACCATGATTATAAGAACCACGACTGTGATTGTAACAACCACGACCATGATTAAAACAATCACGACCATGATTATAATAACCACGACCATGATCATAAACCACAATGATTATAAGAACCACGACCGTGATTGCAACAACCACGACCATGATTAAAACAACCACGACCATGATTATAACAACCATGACTATGATTATAACAACCACGACCATGATTAATAACACACGACCGTTATTTTATCAACCACGATTATGATTATAACACCCACGACCATGATTATAACAACCACGACTATGATTATAACAACCACGACTATAAATATAACAACCACGACCATGATTATAACACCCACGACCGTGATTTTATCAACCACGATTATGATTATAACACCCACGACCATGATTATAACAAACCACGACTATAATTATAACAACCACGACCATGATTATAACACCTACGACCATGATTATAACACCTACGACCATGATTATAACAACCCCGACTATAATTATAACACCCACGACCATGATAATAACAACCACGATTATGATTATAACAACCACGACCATGATTATAACAAAAACGACTATGATTATAACAACCACGCCCAAGATTATAACTTCCACGACTATGATTATAACAACCACGACTATTATAACAACCACGACTATAATTATAACATCCACGACTATGATAATAAAAAACCAACGACTATGATTATAATAACTACAAACATGATCACAACCACGACCATGATTAAAACAACCACGACCATGATTATAACAACCACGACTATGATTATAACATCCACGACCATGATTATAACAACTACGACCATGAAATAAACAACGACAAGGATTATAACAACCACGACTATGATTGTAACAACCACGACTATGATTATAACAACCACGACTATAATTATAACAACCACGCACCATGATTATAACACCACGACCGTGATTTTATCAACCACGATTATGATTATAACACCATGACCATAATTATAATAACCACGACTATGATTATAAAAAACGACCATGATTATAAAACTTCGACCATGATTATAACACTTTTACGACCATGATTATACCAACTCGACTATGATTATAACAATCGACCAATGATTATAACAACCACGACTATGATTATAACAACAACGACCATGATTATAACAACCACGACTATGATTATAACATCCACGACTATGATTATAACAACCACAACAATGATTATCACAACCACGACTATGATTATAAACAACAACGACTATGATTATAACACCCAAGATAATGATTATAACAACCACGGCATGATTATAACAACCATGATTATGATTATAACAACCACGACTATGATTATAACAACCCGAGGATGATTATAACAACGACGACCATGATTATCACTACCACGACTATGATTATAATAAATCCACGATTATGATTATAACAACCACGACCATGATTATAAAACCACCCTAATCATGATTATAGCAACCACGACTATGATCATAACCACGACAATGATTATAACAACCAAGACCATGATTATAACAACCACAACTATGATTATAAAACCACGACTGTGATTATAACAACCACGACCATGATTATAACAATCACGAATATGTTGAATAACCACGACCGTGATTTTATCAACCACGATTATGATTATAACACCCACGACCATGATTATAACAACCACGACTATGATTTTTAATATACCACCATGACTTATAAACCACGACTGCGATTATTAAGCAACCACGCCCAAGATTATTACTACTACGACTATGATTATAACAACCACGACCATGATAATAACAACCACAACTATAATTATAAACAACCACGACCATGATTATAACACCTTCGACCATGATTATAACACTTACGACCATGATTATAACCAACCCCGACTATGAGTTATAACACCCACTTAATCATGATTATAACAACCACGACTATGATTATAACAAACCACAATCATGATTATAACAACCACGACTATGATTATAATCCACGACTATGATTATAACAACCACAACAATGATTATCACAAACCACGACTATGATTATAACAACAACGACTATGATTATAACACCCAAGATAATGATTATAACAACTACGCTATGATTATAAACAACCATGATTATGATTATAACAACCACGACTATGATTATAACAATCACGAGGATGATTATAACACCCAACACCATGATTATCACTACACGACTATGATTATAACAACCACGATATGATTATAACAACCATCAATCCATGATTATAACAACCACGACCATGATTATAGCAACCACGACTATGATCATAACCACGACAATGATTATAACAACCAAGACCATGATTATAACAACCACAACTATAGATTATAACAAATTCCACGACCGTGATTATAACAACCACAATTACGATTATAACAATCACGAATATGCCAACAACCACGACCGATTTTATCAACCACGATTATGATTATAACACCCAGACCATGATTATAAACAACCACGACTATGAGATTTTAATATCCACGACCATGATTATAACAACCACGATCATGATTATAGCAACCACGCCCAAGATTATTACTACCACGTACTATGATTATAACAACCACCACCATGATAATAACAACCACGACTATAATTATAACAACCACGACTATGATTATAACACCAACGACCATGATTATAATAACTACAAACATGATCATAACCACTGACCATGATTATAACAACGACATGTGATTGTAACAACCACGACCATGATTAAAACAACCACGACCATGATTATAAACAAAACTACGACTATGATTATAACATCCCAAGACCATAATTATAATAACTACGACCATGACCATAACAACGACCATGATTATAAGAACCACGACTGTGATTGTAACAACCACGACCATGATTAAAACAACCACGACCATGATTATAACAACCACGACTATGATTATAACACCCAAGACCATGATTATAATAACTACGACCATGACCATAACCACGACCATGATTATAAGAACCACGACTGTGATTGTAACAACCACGACCATGATTAAAACAACCACGACCATGATTATACCAACCCCGACTATGTTTATAACACCCACGACCATGATTATAACAACCACGACTATGATTATAACAACCACGACCATGATTATAACAACCACGACTCGATTATAACATCCACGACTATGATTATAACAACCACAACAATGATTATCACAACCACGACTATGATTATAACAACAACGACTATGATTATAACACCCAAGATAATGATTATAACAACTACGGCTATGATTATAACAACCATGATTATGATTATAACAACCACGACTATGATTATAACAATCACGGATGATTATAACACCCACGACCATGATTATCACTACCACGACTATGATTATAACAACCACGATTATGATTTAACAACCACGACCATGATTATAACAAACCACGACCATGATTATAGCAACCACGACTATGATTATAACCACGACAATGATTATAACAACCAAGACCATGATTATAACAACCACGACTATGATTATAAACAACCACGACTGTGATTATAACAAACCACGACCATGATTATAACAATCACGAATATGCTTGTAACTACCTACCAAGATTATAACAACAACGACTATTATTTTAATATCCACGACCATGAATATAACAACCACGATCATGATTATAGCAACCACGCCCAAGATTATAACTACCACGACTATGATTATAACAACCACGACTATGGTTATAACAACTAACGACTATAATTATAACAACCTCGACTATGATTATAACACCAACGACTATGATTAATAACTACAAACATGATCATAACCACGACCAGGATTATAACAACCACGACTGTGATTGTAACAACCACGACCATGATTAAAACAAACCACCAATTACAGATTATATCAACCACGACTATGATTATAACACTTAGGACCATAATTATAATAACTACGACCATGACCATAACCACGACCATGATTATAAGAACCACGACTGTGATTGTAACAACCACGACCATGATTAAAACAACCACGACCATGATTATAACAATCACGACTATGATTATAACACCCAAGACCTTGATTATAATAACTACGACTCATGACCATAACCACGACCATGATTATAAGAACCACCGACTGTGATTGTAACAACCACGACCATGATTAAAACAACCAAGACCATGATTATAAGAACTCACGACTATGATTGTAACAACCACGACTATGATTGTAAATAAACCACGAATAATATAAAAACAACGACTATAATTATAACAACCACGTCCATGATAATAACACCCACGACCGTGATTTTATCAACCATGATTATGATTATAACACCCACAACCAGATTATAACAACCATGACTATGATTATAACTACCACGACCATGATTAAAAACATCTTAATTAATATTTTAACACCCCACCATGATTATAAACAAACCACTATGATTATAACACCCACGACCATGATTATAACAACCACGACTATGATTATAAACAAACACGACCTTAGATTAAATAACAACCACGTCTATGATTATACCAACCACGACTATGATTATAACAACCACAACAATGATTATCACAACCATAACTATGATTATAACAACGACTATGATTATAACACCCAAGATAATGATTATAATAACTACGGCTATGATTATAAAAAACTATGATTATGACTATAACTACTACGACTGTGATTATAACAATCACGACGATGATTATAACACCCATGACCATGATTATAATAACTATTTACCATGATCATAATCACGACCATGATTTTAACAACCACCCATGATTATAACAACCACGACTATGATTATAACATCCACGACTATGATTATAACAACCAATACAATGATTATCACAACCACGACTATGATTATAACAACAACGACTATGATTATAACACCCAAGATAATGATTATAACAACTACGGCTATGATTATAACAACCATGATTATGATTATAAACAACCACGACTATGATTATAACAACCACAACAATGATTATCACAACCGCGACTATGATTATAATAACAACGACTGATTATAACAATTAAGAAAATGATTATAATAAATCTACGGCTATGATTATAACAACCATGATTACTATAACTACCAATCTATCAGATTATAACAATCACGACGATGATTATAACACCACCATGATTATAATAACTACGACCATGATCATAATCACGACCATGATTTTAACAACCACGCCCATGATTATGACAAACTACCACTAACGATTATAACACCCACGACCGTGATTATAACAACCACGACTATGATTATAACACCCACGACCATGATTATAACAACCACGACTGTGATTATGACAACCACGCACCATGATTATATCAACCACGACTATTATCATAACAACTACTTAATCATGATTATAACAACTACCACCATGAACATAACCAAGACCATGATTATATCCACCACGACTATGATTGTAAATAACACGACCATGATTTTAACAACCACGCCCATGATTATAATAACCACGACCACGATTATAACACCCACGACCGTGATTAAAACAGCCACGACCATGATTATAACAACCACGATTATGATTATAACAACCACGACCATGATTATAACAACCACGACTTTGATTATAACACCCACGACCATGATCATAACAACCACGACTATGATTATAACAACCACGATTATGATTATAACAACCACGACCATGATTATAACAAACCACGACTACGATTATAGCAAACTACCACTATGATCATAACCACACTAATAATTATAACAACCAACGCACCATGCTTATAACAACCACGACTATGATTATAACAACCACGACTGTGAATATAACAACCACGACCATGATTATAACAATCACGAATATGCTTTAAAAAACCACGACCATGATTATAACGACCACAACTATTATTATAATATCCACGACCATGATTATAACAACCACGATCATGATTTATAACAACCACGCCCATGATTATAACTACCACGACTATGATTATAACAACCACGACTATGGTTATAACAACCACGACTATAATTATAACCACGACTATGATTATAACACCAACCACCATGATTATAATAACTACAAACATGATCATAACCACGACCATGATTATAAGAACCACGACTGTGATTGTAACAACCACGACCATGATTAAAACAACCACGACCATGATTATAATAACCACGACCATGATCATAACCACTACCATGATTATAAGAACCACGACTGTGATTAAACAACCACGACCATGATTAAAAACAACCACGCGATTATAACAACAACGCACTATGATTATAACAACCACGACCATGATTATAACTCCACGACCGTGATTTTATCAACCACGATTATGATTATAACACCCACGACCATGATTATAACAACCACGACTATGATTATAACAACCACACTATAAATATAACAACCGTGACCATGATAATACCACCAACGCGGATTTTATCAACCACGATTATGATTATAACACTACCACCATGATTATAACAACCACGACTATGATTATTATAACCCACGACCATGATTATAACACCTACGACCATGATTATAACACCTACGCATGATTATAACAACCCCGACTATGATTATAACATCGACCACCATGATAATAACAACCACGATTATGATTATAACAACCACGACCATGATTATAACAAAAACGACTATGATTAAAACAAACCACCCCAAGATTATAACTTCCACGACTATGATTATAACAACCACGACTATGGTTATAACAACCACGACTATAATTATAACATCCACGACTATGATAATAACACCAACAATTATGATTATAATAACTACAAACATGATCATAACCACGACCATGATTAAACAACCACTAATCATGATTATAACAACCACGACTATGATTATAACATCCACGACCATGATTATAACAACTACGACCAGAACATAACCACTACAAGGATTATAACAACCACGACTATGATTATAAATAACTACGAACTATGATCATAACTACGACCATGATTATAACAACCACGACTATGATTATAACAACCACGCCCATGATTATAAAACCAGAACCATGATTTTAACAACCACCACTATGATTATAATAACCACGACTATAATTATAACAACCACGAACATGATTATAACAACCACGACCATGATTATAAACAACCAAGACTATGAATATAACAACGACGACTGTGATTATAGCAACCAAACTATGATTATAAAAAACCACGACCATGATTATAACAACCACGACTATGATTATTATAACAACCACGACTATGATTATAACACCAATTACCATGATTATAACAACTACTGCCATGATCATAACCCACGACCATGATTAAAACAACCACGACCATGATTATAACAACCACGACCATGATTATAAATAAATCCACGACTATGATTATAAATATCCACGACCATGATTATAACAACTACGACCATGAACATAACCACGACAAGGATTATAATAACCATTGACTATGATTGCATAACACCAACGACTATGATTATAACAACTACGACCATGATCATAACCACGACCAATGATTATAACAACCAGACTATGATTTATAATAACCACGCTGATTATAAAAACCAGACCATGATTTTAACAACCACGACTATGATTATAATAACCACGACTATAATTATAACAACCACGAACATGATTATAACAACCACGACCATGATTATAACAACCAAGAATATGAATAACAACCACGACCGTGATTATAGCAACCACAACCTTTACAACCACACACAACCACGAACTCATGATTATAACAACAACGACTATGATTATAACACCTACCACCATGATTATAACAACTACTGCCATGATCATAACCACGACCATGATTATAACAACCACGACTATGATTGTAACAACCACGACCATGATTATAACAAAACGAGAATGATTATAACAACCACGACTATGACTATAACAACGACGACTAAGATTATAATAACCACGACCATGATTATAAAAATCAACGACTATGATTATAATAACTACAAACATGATCATATCACGACCCATGATTAAAACAAACAACGACCATGATTATAACAACCACGACTATGATTATAACATCCACACCATGATTATAACAACTACGACCAAGAACATAAACCACCTACAAGGATTATAACAACCACGACTATGATTAAATAAATCCACTACTGTGATTATAACAACCACGACTATAATTATAACAACCATAACCATTATTATAACACCACCGACCTATTTTATCAACCACATTATGATTATAACAACCCACGACCATGATTATAACAACCACGACTATGATTATAACAACCACGACCATGATTATAAACACCTTCGGCCATGATTATAACACCTACGCACCATGATTATACCAACCCGACTATGATTATAAAACCTACTAATCATGATTATAACAACCACGACTATGATTATAACAACCACGACCATGATTATAAACAACCACGACTATGATTATAACATCCACGACTATGATTACTAAACCACAATGATTATCACAACCACGACTATGATTATAACAACGACTATGATTATAACACCCAAGATAATGATTATCACTACCACGACTATGATTATAACAACCACGATTATGATTATAACACCACGACCATGATTGTAAACAACCACCATCATGAATAGCAAATAACGACCAATGATCATAACCACTACAATGATTATAAACAACCAAGACCATGATTATAACAACCACGACTATGATTATAACAACCACGACCGTGATTATAACAACCACGACCATGATTATAACAATCACGAATATGCGAATAAACTACCTACCAACATTATAACTACCACGACTATGATTATAACAACCACGACTATGGTTATAACAACCACGACTATAATTATAACAACCACGACTATGATTATAAATAATCAACGACCATAATTATAATAACTACAAACATGATCATAACCACGACCATGATTATAACAACCACGACTGTGATTGTAACAACCACGACTATGATTAAAACAACCACGACCATGATTATACCAACCCCGACTATGATTATAACACCCACGAACATGATTATAATATCCACGACTATGATTATAACAACCACGACTATGATTATAACAACCCAAAGACCATGATTATAATAACTACGCACTACACCATAACCACGACCATGATTATAAGAACCACGACCGTGATTGTAACAACCACGACCATGATTAAAACAACCACGACCATGATTATACAACCCCGACTATGATTATAACACCCACGAACATGATTATAACATCCACGACTATGATTATAACAACCACCGACCATGATTATAACAACCATGACTATGATTATAACATCCACGACTATGATTATAACAACACAACAATGATTATCACAACCACGACTATGATTATAACAACAACGACTATGATTATAACACCCAAGATAATGATTATAACAACTCACGGCTATGATTATAACAACCATGATTATGATTATAACAACCACGACTATGATTATAACAATCACGGGATGATTATAACACCCGACCATGATTATCACTACCGACTATGATTATAACAACCACGATTATGATTATAACAACCACGACCATGATTATAACAACCACGACCATGATTATAGCAACCACGACTGATTATAACCACGACAATGATTATAACAACCAAGTCCATGATTATAACAACCACGACATGATTATAACCGACTGTGATTATAACAACCACGACCATGATTATAACAATACGAATATGCTTGTAACAACACGACCAAGATTATAAAGACCACGACTATTATTTTAATATCCACGACCATGATTATAACATACGATCATGATTATAGCAACCGCAAGATTATAACTACCACGACTATGATTATAACAACCCACGACTGGTTATAACAACCACGACTATAATTATAACAACCGACTGTGATTATAACACAACGACCATGATTATAATAACTACAAACGCCATCATAACCACGACCATGATTATAACAACCACGACTGTGATTGTAACAACCCGACCATGATTAAAACAACCACGACCATGATTATATCAACCACGACTATGATTATAACACCCAAGACCATAATTATAATAACTACGACCATGACCATAACCACGACCATGATTATAAGAACCACGACTGTGATTGCAACAACCACGACCACAGTTAAAACAACCGACCATGATTATAACAACCACGACTATGATTATAACACCCAGACCATGATTATAATAACTACGACCATGACCATAACCACGACCATGATTATAAGAACCATGACGTGATTGTAACAACCCGACCAATGATTAAAAACAGCAAGACCATGATTATAACAGCACGACTATGATTGTAACAACCGACTATGATTGTAACTACCAAATATAGGTATAACAACAACGACTATAATTATAACAACCACGTCCATGATAATAACACCCGACTGTGATTTTATCAACCATGATTATGATTATAACCCACGACCATGATTATAACAACCGCGACTATGATTATAACTACCACCGCCAGTTATAACACCTACGACCACGGTTTAACACCTCGACCATGATTATAACAACCCCGACTATGATTATAACACCCACGACCATGATTAACAACCACGACTATGATTATAACACCGCGACCATGATTATAACCACCACGTCTATGATTATAACAACCCGACTATGATTATAACAACCACAACAATGATTATCACAACCGCGACTATGATTATAACAACAACGACTATGATTATAACACCCAAGATAATGATTATAACAACTACGACCTATGATTATAACAACCACGATTATGATTATAACTACCGACTGTGATTATAACAATCACGACGATGATTATAACACCCGACCATGATTATAATAAATCGACCGCCAGTCATAATCACGCCATGATTTTAACAACCACGCCCATGATTATAACTACCACGACCACGATTATAACACCCGACCGTGATTATAACAACCGACTATGATTATAACACGACCATGATTATAACAACCACGACTGTGATTGACAACACACGACCATGATTATATCAACCACGACTATTATCATAACAACCACGACCATGATTATAACACCTACGACCATGATTATAATAACCGACTATGATTATAGCACCTCGACCATGATTATAACTACCACGACTATGATTATAACAACCGACCATGATTATAACAACCACGACTATGATTATAACAACCACAACTATGATTATAACAACCGACCATGATTATAACAACCGACCATGTTATAACAACCCGACAATAATTATAGCAACTACAACCATGATCATAACCACGACCATGATTATAACAACCACGACTATGATTGTCACAACCGACCCAAATTATAACAACCACGACCATGATTATAACACCCACGACCATGATTAAAACACCCGACCATGATTATAACACCCACGACAAGGATTATAACAACCCGACCATCATTATAACCCCTCTGATCATGAGTATAACACTTAAGACCATGATTATAGCAACCAAGCCCATGATTATAACAACCACGACCACGATTATAACACCCACGACCGTGATTATAACAAGCAAGACTATGATTATAACACCACGACCATGATTATAACAGCCACGACCATGATTATAACAACCACGACAATGATTATAACAACTACAACCGTCATAACTAAGACCACCAGTTATAACAACCACGACTATGATTGTAACACACGACCATAATTATAACAACCGACCATGATTATAACACACCGACCATGATTATAACAACCACACCTATGATTATAACAGACACTGCCATGATTATAACAACCACGACTATGATTATAACAACCACGACAATGATTATAACACCTACGAACATGATTATAACACCTAAGACCATTATTATAACCACGCCCCATGATTATAACAACCACGACCGATTATAACCCAGGACCGTGATTATAACAAGCACGACTATAATTATAACAACCACGACCATGATTATAACACCTACGACTATGATTATAACACCAACGACCATGATTATAACAACTACGACCATGAACATAACCAAGACCATGATTATAACAACCCATTTATGATTGTAACAATCACGATACATGATTTTAACAACCAGCACATGATTATAATAACCACGACCACGATTATAACACCCGACCGTGATTATAACAGCCACGACCATGATTATAACAACCACGACTAAGTTATAACATCCACGACTATGATTATAACAACCACAACAATGATTATCACAACCACGACTATGATTATAACAACGACTATGCAGTTATAACACCCAAGATAATGATTATCACTACGACTATGATTATAACAACCACGATTATGATTATAACAACCGACCATGATTATAACAACCACGACCATGATTATAGCAACCACGACTATGATCATAACCCGCACAATGATTATAACAACCAAGACCATGATTGTAACAACCACGACTATGATTATAACAACCCGACTGTGATTATAACAACCCGACCATGATTATAACAATCACGAATATGCGCTAACAACCACGACCATGATTATAACGACCACGACTATTATTATAATATCGACCATGATTATAACAACCACGACCATGATTATAACAACAACGACTATGATTATAACACGACTGTGATTATAACAACCATGACCATGATTATAACAACACGCCCAAGATTATAACTACCACGACTATGATTATAACAACTACGACTATGGTTATAACAACCACGACTATAATTATAACAACCCGACTATGATTATAACACCAACGACCATGATTATAATAACTACAAACATGATCATAACCACGACCATGATTATAACAACCACGATTGTGATTGTAACAACCACGACCATAATAAAACAACCACGACCATGATTATAATAACTACGACCATGATCATAACCACGACCATGATTATAAGAACCACGACTTTGATTGCAACAACCACGACCATGATTATAACAACCATGACTATGATTATAACACTCGAACGCCAGTTATAACCTACGACCATGAACATAACTTACGACAAGGATTATAACAACCCGCTACAATTGTAACACAACCACGACTATGATTATAACAACGCGACTATAATTATAACAACCACGACCATGATTATAACACCGACGACCGTGAT
>NW_024734421.1:0-22173 GCF_018991925.1 Homarus americanus | reverse complement strand
TCAAAGGTGTTCCTGGGAGTCTGGGCGGTGTACCTGGGAGGCCAGGAGGTGTACCTGGGAGTGTCAGGAGGTGGCCTGGAGGACAGTGCACCTGGGAGGTTGAGAACCTGGGAAAGGTGGAGAAGTGCACCTGGGAGTGTCGGCGGTGCAGTACCTGGGAGTGTCTTGAGGTGTACCTGGGAGTGTCAGAGGTGTACTTGGGAGGCCAGAGGTGCACCACCTGGGAGGTCAGTGGTGTTCCTGGGAGTGTCTGAGGTGTACCTGGAGCAGTCAGAGGTGTGCCTAGGAGTGTCAGGAGGTGCACTTGGGAAAGTGTCAGAGGCACACCTTGGAGTGTCTGAGATGTACCTGGGAGTGTCTGAGGTACCTGGCAGTGTGTTTGAGGTGTACCTGGCAGTGTCTTAGGTGTAACTGGCAGTGTCAGCGGTGTGTGGCCTGGGAGTGTCAGCGGTGCACCTGGGAGCGTTAGAGGTGTATCAGGGAGTGAGACAAAGGAGTGCCCCTGGGGAGTGTCAGGAGGTGTACCTGGGAGTGTCAGAGGTGTACCTTGAGTGTCAGGAGGTGCACCTGGGAGTGTCAGGAGGTGTACCTGGGAGTGTCAGTGGAGGCACTGGATTGTCAGAGGTGTACCTGGCAGTGTCAGGAGGTGTACCTGGGAGTGTTAGGAGGAGTACCATGGAGTGTCAGAGAATACCTAGGAGTGTCAGAGGTGTACCTGGGAGGCCAGAGGTACCCAGGGAGCACGGGAGGTTTACCTGGGAGTGTCGGAGTTGCACTCCTGGAGGTCGGAGGCGGACCTGGGGAGGCCAGAGGTACCTGGGAGCATCAGAGAGTGTACCTGGGAGGTCAGGAGGTGTACCTGGGAATGCCGATGCATACCAGGGAGTGTCAGTGAAGTACCTGGGAGTCTCAAATGGCAACTGGGAGTATCGGAGGTGTACCTGGGAATATCGGAGGGGTGACCAAATGTTTTGAGGTGTACCAGGGAGTGTCAGAGGTGTACCTGGGGAGTTCCAGAGAGGTGAACCAAAGAGCAAGCCGAGGAGCACCTTGGGAGGCCAGAGGTGTACCGGAGGCATCGGAGGTGTACCTGGGAGTAACGGAGGTGTACCTGGGAGGTCAGAGGTGTACCAGGGAGTGTCAGGGGTAAATCAGGAATGTCATAGGTGTAATCCGTGAGTCTCAAAGGTGTACCTGGGAGTATTGGAGGTGTACCTAGAATATCGGAGGTGTAATTTGGGAGTGTCAGGAGGTGTACCCTGGAGTGTCGGAGGTGTACCTGGGAGTGTCAAGGATCACCTGGGAGTGTTGAGGTGTACCTGGCAGGTCAGAGGTGTACCCGTGACTGTCAGAGATGTACCTGGGAGTGTCAGGAGGTGTATCTGGGAGTGTCAGAGGTGTACCTTGAGTGTCAAAGGTGTACCTCGGAGTGTAAGAGGTGTACCTGGGAGTGTCAGAGGTGTACCTGGGAGTGTGAGAAGTGTACCTGGGAGGTCGGAGGTGTACCAGAGTGTCGGAGGTGCACCTGGCAGTGTCAGCGGTGTACCCAGAAAGTGTCAGGAGGTGTACCAGGGAATGTCAGGAGTACCTGGAGTGTCAATGGTACCTGGGAGGTCAGGAGGTGTACCTGGGAGGTCAGAGGCCTGGGGAGTGCCAGAGGTGTACCTGGGAGGACAGCGGTGTACCTGGGAGTGTCGGAGGTGAAGCTGGGAGGTGTATCAGGGAGTGACAAAGGAGTACCTAGGAGTGTCAGAGGTGTGCGGAGTGTCAGAGGTGGACCTGGGGTGTCAGGAGGTGTGCCTGGGAGTCAGAGAGTGTGCCTGGGAGTGTCAGTGGAGTGCCTGGGATTGTAGAGGTGTACCTGGCTGTCAGAGAGGGTGTACCTGGGGAGTGTTAGAGGTACCAGGGTGTCAGAGGAATACCTGGGAGTGTCAGAGGTGTACCTGGGGTGTCAGAGGTGTGCCTAGGGTATCGGAGGTTTACCTGGGAGTGTCGGGTTGTGCACCAGGTGTCGAGGCGGACCTGGGGTGTCAGGGGTGTGCCTGGGAGTATCAGAGGTGTACCAGGGTGTCAGAGGTGTGCCTGGGAATGTCAGATGTATGCCAGGGTCGGTGGAAGTACCTGGGAGTCTCAAAAGGTGACTGCAGAATTATCAGGTGTACACCAGGAATATCGGAGGGTACCGGGAATATCGGAGTGTACCAGGGAGTGTCAGAGTGTGCCTGGGAGTCTCAGAGGTGAACCAAAAGTGTCAGAGGAGTACCTGGGAGTGTCAGGGGTGTGCCTGAGGTATCAGAGGTGTACTCAGGAGTATCAGAGGTGTGCCTGGGAGTGTCAGAGGTGTGCCAGGGAGTGTCAGGGGTGTACCTGGAGATGTCTGGAAGTGTACAGTCTCAGGTGTGCCTGGGAGTGTGGAGTGTGCAGGAATATCGGAGGTGCCTGGGGTGTCAGAGGTGTACCCTGGGGTGTCGGAGGTGTGCCTGGGAGTGTCAGAGGAGTGCCTGGGAGTGTCAGAGGTGTGCCTGGCAGTGTCAGAGGTGTACCCTGTGAGTGTCAGAGATGTGACCGGGAGTGTCAGAGGTGTGCCTGGGGAGTGTCAGAGGTGTGCACCCAGGTGTCAGAGGTGCCTCGGGTGTAGAGGTGTGCCTGGGAGTGTCAGGAGGTGTACCTGGGAGTGTGAAGTGTGCCTGGGGTGTCAGGAGGTGTACCTGGGGTGTCGAGGTGTGCCTGGTGTCAGAGGTGTGCCTGGGAGTGTCAGAGGTGTGCCAGGGAATGTCAGTGGAGTACTAGGGGTGTCCAATGGTGCCTGGGGTGTCAGGGGTGTGTAGGGGTGTCAAGGTGTGCCTGGGGTGCCAGGGTGTGCCTGGGGTGGCAGGTGTACCTGGGGAGTGTCGGAGGTGAGCTGGGGTGTGAAGGTGTGCCTGGGAGTGTCGGCGGTGTACCTGGGAGTGTCAGAGGTGTCCTGGGAGTGTCAGAGGTGTGCTTAGGAGTGTCAGGAGGTGTACATGGGAGTGTCGCGGTGTGCCTGGGAGTGTCTGAGTGTGCCTGGGGTGTCAGAGGTGTGCCTAGGAGTCTCAGAGGTGCACTTGGGAGTCAGTGGGTGCACCTTGGGTGTCTGGGGTGTGCAGGTGTCTGAGGTGTGCCTGGCGTGTCTGAGGTGTGCCTGGCAGTGTCTGAGGGTGTGCTGGCAGTGTCAGCGGTGTATCTGAGAGTGTCAGCGGTGCACCTGGGGCGTTAGGGTATCAGGGGAGTGACAAGGTACCGAGGGTGTCAGAGGTGTACCTGGGGGTGTCAGAGGTGTGCCTGGGAGTGTCAGGGTGTACCTGGGAGTGTCAGAGGTGTGCCACCGGGGTGTCAGAGATGTGCAAGTGTCAGGGGTGTGTCTGCAGTGTCAGAGGTGTATCTGGGAGTGTCAGAAGTACCCAGGGGTGTCAGAGGAGTACCAGGGAGTGTCAGAGGGTGTGCCTGGGAGTGTCGGACGTGTGCTGGGAGTGTCAGAGGTGTGCCTGGGAGTATCTGAGGTTTACCTGGGAGTGTCAGGAGGTGGACCTGTGGTGTCGGAGGTACCTGGGAGTGTCAGGGGAAGAACCAGGGGTGAAGAGGTGTACCTGGGGAGTGTCAGAGGTGTGCCAGGGGTGTCAGGTGAAGTACCTGGAGTCTCAAGGTGGCCTGGGAGTATCAGGAGGTGTACCTGGGAATATTGAAGTGTACCTGGGAATGTCAGGAGGTGTACCAGGGAGTGTCAAGGTGTGTCCCTGGGGTGTCAGTGGTGTCCCTGGGAGTATCGGAGGTGTCCTAGTATCGGAGGTGTACCTCAGAATGTCAAGATGTACCTGGAGTGTCAGTGGTGTGCCTGGGAGTGTCAGAGGGTATGCTGGGAATGTCAGAGGTGTACCAGGAGTGTCAGTGGAGTGCCTGGGAGTCTCAAGGTGTACCTGGGGTATCGGAGGGTACCTGGGAATGTCGGAGGTGTGCCTGGGAGTGTCAGAGGGTGTGCCTGGGGTGTCAGGGGAGTGCCTGGGAATGTCAGAGGTGGCCTGGCAGTGTCAGTGGTGAACCTGGGAGTGCAGGGTACCTGGGAATGTCAGAGGTGCCTGGGAGTGTAGAGTGTGCCTGGGGTGTCGCGGTGTGCCTGGGAGTGTCGGAGGTGTACCGGGAGTGTCAGAGGTGTACTTGGGAGTGTCAGGGTGTGCCTGGGAGTGTCAGCGGTGTTCCTGGAGTGTCTGAGGTGTGCCTGGGAGTGTCAGAGGTGTGCCTAGGAGTGTCAGAGGTGCACTTGGGAGTGTCAGAGGTGCAGTTTGGAGTGTCTGGGGTGTGCCTGGAGTGTCTGAGGTGTGCCTGGGTGTCTGGGGTGTGCCTGGCAGTGTCTGAGGTGTGTGGCGAGTGTCAGCGGTGTACCAGGGTGTCAGCAGTGCACCTGAGCGTTAGAGGTGTATCAGGGGAGAGACAAGGTACCTAGGGTGTCAAGTGTGCCTGGGAGTGTCAGAGTGTACCTGGGAGTGTCAGAGGTGTACCTGGAGTGTCAGAGGTGTACCTGGGGAGTGTCAGTGGAGTACCTGGGATTGTCAGGGGTGTGCCTGGCAGTGTCAGAGGTGTGCCTGGGGTGTTAGAGGCCGGGGGTGTCAGAGGAATACCTAGGGTGTCAGAGGTGTGCCTGGGGAGTGTAGGGGTGTACCTGGGTATCGGAGGTTTACCTGGGGTGTCAGGTTGTACCTGGAGGTGTCAGGAGGCGGACCTGGGAGTGTCAGGGTGTACCTGGGGTATCAGAGGTGTACCTGGGAGTGTCAGAGGTGTGCCTGGGAATGTCAGATGTATACCAGAGTGTCAGTGAAGTACCCTAGGAGTCTCAAAGGTGTACCTGGGGAGTATCGGAGGTGTACCTGGGAATATCGGATGGAGTACCTGGGAATATCGGAGGTGTACCAGGGAGTGTCAGAGGTGTGCCTGGGAGTCTCAGAGGTGACCAAGAGTGTCAGAGGGTACCTGGGTGTCAGAGGTGTGCCTCAGGTATCAGAGTGTACCTGGGAGTATCAGGTGTGCCTGGGATGTCAGAGGTGTACCAGGAGTGTCAGGGGTGTAACTGGGAGTGTCATGGGTGTACCTGGGAGTCTCAAGGTGTACCTGGGAGTATCGGAGGTGTGCCTGGGAATATCGGAGGTGTGCCTGGGAGTGTCAGAGGTGTGTTCTGGAGTGTCGGAGGTGTGCCTGGGAGTGTCAAGGAGTACCTGGGAGTGTCAGAGGTGTACTGGCAGTGTCAGAGGACCACCTGGGACTGTCAGAGATGTACCTGGGAGTGTCAGAGGTGTATCTGGGTGTGTCAGAGGTGTACCTTGGGAGACAGAGGTGTACCGGAGTGTCAGAGGTGTACCTGGGAGGTCAGGAGGTGTACCTGGGAGTGTGAGAAGTGTACCTGGGAGTGTCGGAGGTGTACCTGTGAGTGCGGAGTGTACCTGGCAGTGTCAGCGGTGTACCTGGGAGTGTCAGAGGTGTACCAGGGAATGTCAGTGGAGTACCTGGGAGTGTCAATGGTGTACCTGGGAGTGTCAGAGGTACCTGGGAGTCAGGAGGTGCCTGAGGAGGTCAGAGGTGTACCTGGGAGTGACAGCGGTGTACCTGGGAGTGGGAGGTGAAGCTGGGAGTGTGAGAAGTGTACCTGGGAGCAGGCGGTGTACCTGGGAGTGTCTGAGGTGCCTGGCAGTGTCTGAGGTGTACCTGGCAGTGTCTGAGGTGTAACTGGCAGTGTCACGGTGGTCTGAGAGTGTCAGCGGTGCACCTGGGGAGCCCAGAGGTGTATCAGGAGCAAAGAGTGCCGAGGAGTGTCAGAGGTGTACCTGGGAGGTCAGAGGTACCTGGGAGGTCAGAGGTGTACCTGGGAGTGTCAGAGGTGTACCTGGGAGTCAGACTACCTGGGAGGTCAGAGGTGATTGGCAGTGTCAGAGGTGTATCTGGGAGTGTCAGAGAAGTACCAGGAGTGTCAGAGAAATGCCTAGGAAAGTCAGAGGTGTATCTGGGAGTGTCGGACGTGTACCTGGGAGGTCAGAGGTGTACCTGGGAGTATCAGAGGTACCTGGGAGGTAGGAAGTACCTGGGAATGTTCAGAGGTATACCAGGAGTGTCAGTGAAGTACCTGGGAGTTCAGAGGTGTACCTAGGAGTATCTGAGGTTTACCTGGGAGTGCCGGAGGCACCTGGGAGTGTCGGAGGTGTACTGGGAGGTCAGGAAGAACCAGAGTGAAAGAGGTACCTGGGAGTGTCAGAGGTGTACCAGGGAGGGTCAGTGAAGTACCTGGGAGCCCCAAAGGTGTACCTGGGAGTACGGAGGTACCTGGGAATACGGAAGTGTACCTGGGAATATCGGAGGTTAGGAGGTCAGGAGGTGTTCCTGGGAGTGTCAGTGGTGTCCCTGGGAGTATCGGAGGGTGTACCTGGGAGATCGGAGGTGTACCTGGGAGGTCAGATGTACCTGGGAGGTCAGGAACTGGGAGGTCAGAGGTGTCACTGGGAATGTCAGAGGTGTACCAGGAGGTCAGTGGAGTACCTGGGAGTCTCAAGGTGTGCACTGGGAGTATCGGAGGTACCTGGGAATATCGGAGGTGTGCCTGGGAGTGTCAGAGGTGTGCCTGGGAGTGTCACAGGAGTACTTGGAATGTCAGGAGGACCTGGCAGTGTCAGAGGTGAACTCGGAGTGCCACAGAGCACTGGGAATGTCAGAGGTGTGCCTGGCAGCAGAGGTGCCTGGGAGTGGCAAAGGTGTACCAGGAATGTCAATGAGTACCTGGGAGTGTCAGAATGGAGGTCAGAGGTGTACCTTGGAGAGTCAGGAGGTGCCTGAGGTCAGAGGGTGCCTGGGGTGTCAGAGGTACCTGGGGAGGTGAGAAGTGTACCTGGAGTGTCGGAGGGTGCCTGGCAGTGCTGCGGTGTGCCTGGGAGTGGCAAAGGTGTACCAGGGAATGTCACAGAGTACCTGGGAATGTCAGAGGTGTACCTGGCAGTCAGAGGTGAACCTGGAGTGCCACAGAGTACCTGGGAATGTCAGAGTGTGCCTGGCAGTGCCAGAGGTGTACCTGGAGGCAAGGTGTACCAGGAATGTCAATGGAGTACCTGGGAGTGTCAATGGTGTACCTGGGAGTGTCAGAGGTGTACCTTGGAGAGTCAGAGGTGTTCCTGGGAGTGTCAGAGGTACCCTGGGGTGTGAGAAGTGTGCCTGGGAGGTCAGAGGTGCCTGGCAGTGTCAGCGGTGTGCCTGGGAGTGGCAAGGTGTACCAGGAATGTCAGGAGTACCTGGGAGTGTCAATGGTGTGCCTGGGGAGTGACAGAGGTGTACCTGGGAGTGTCAGAGGTGTACCTGGGAGGTCAAAGGTGTTCCTGGGAGTGTCAGAGGTGTACCTGGGAGGCAGAGGTGTACCTGGGAGTGTCAGAGGTGTGCCTGGGAGTGACAGCGGTGCACCTGGGAGGTCGGAGGGGGAGTGTCAGAGGTGTGCCTGGGGTGACAGCAGTGCCTGGGGTGTCGGAGGTGAACCTGGGAGTGTGGGAAGTGTGCCTGGTGTCGGCTTGGTGTGCCTGGGGTGTCAGGTGTGCCTGGGGAATGTCAGAGGTGTACTTGGGAGTGTCAGGGTGTACCTGGGGTGTCCCAGCGTGTTCCTGGGAGTGTCTGAGGGTGTGCCTGGGAGTGTCAGAGGTGTGCCTGGTGGTGTCAGAGGTGCACTTGGGGTGTCAGTGCTGCCTTGGAGTGTCTGGAGTGTGCCTGGGGTGTCTGGGGTGTGTGCCTGGCGGTGTCTGAGGGTGTACTAGCGTGTCTGAGGTGTAAGTGGCAGTGTCAGCGGTGTGCCTGGGGAGTGTCAGCCAGTGCACCTAGAGACGTTAGAAGGTGTATCAGGGAGTGACAAGGGTACCTAGGAGTGTCAGAGTGTACCTCAAGTGTCAGAGAGGGTGTACCTGGGAGTGTCAGGAATTAACCTGGGAGTGTCAGAGGTGTACCTGGGGTGTCAGTGGAGTACCTGGGATTGTCAGGGGTGTACTGGCAGTGTCAGAGGTGTACCTGGGAGTGAGCAGAGGGAGTGCCAGAAGAATTGTCAGAGGAATGCCAGGGAGTGTCAGGGTGTGCCTGGGAGTGTCAGGGTGAACCTAGGGTATCAGGACTGCAGAACATGAGACGCACCTGGAGGTGTGGAGAGCGGACCTGGGAGTGTCAGGGTGTGCCTGGGGAGTATCTGGGGGTGTACCTGGGTGTCAGAGGTGTACCTGGGAATATGTATACAGAACAAGGCAGTACCAGGGAGTCTCAAAGGTGTATAGGGGCTCAGAGTGTCTGGGGAATATCGGAGAGTACCTGGGAATATCGGAGGTGTACCAGGGAAGTGTCAGAGGTGTGCCTGGAGTCTCAGCTGGCCGGTGAACCAAGAGTGTCAGAGTGCCTGGGAGTGTCAGAGGTGTACTTAGGGTATCTGAGGTTTACCTGGGAGTGTCGGAGGCGGACCTGGGAGTGTCGGAGGTGTGCCTGGGGTGTCGGGGAAGGACCAGGGGAGTGAGAAAGGGGTGTGCCTGGGAGTGTCAGAGGTGTACCAGAAGTGTCAGTGCCTTGGTACACTGAGAGTCTCAAAGACGCACCTGGGAGTATCAGAGGTGTACTGAGATATCAGAGTGTACCTGGGAATATCAGGAGGTGTACCAGAGTGTCAGAGGTATTGTCCTAAGTGTCAGTAGTGTCCTAGGGGTATCGGAGAGTGTACCTGGGAGTATCGGAGAGTGCACCAAGTGTCAGAGATGTACCTGGGAGTGTCAGTGGTGTAACTGGGAGTGTCAGAGGTGTCACTGGGATTGTCAGAGGAGGTGTACCAGGGAGTGTCAGTGGAGTGCCTGGGAGTCTCAGGTGTGCCTGGGAGTATCAGGTGTGCCTGGAATTGTACAGGAGTACCTGGGGAATGTCAGGAGAGGTGAACCTGTGACATCAGAGTACAGACACAGAATTCTGGGTACCTGGGAATGTCAGAGGTGTGCCTGGCAGTGTCAGAGTGTACCTGAGACGCAGGGAATGTCAATGGAGTACCTGGGAGTGTCAATGGTGTACCTGGGGAGTGTCAGAGGTGTACTGTGGGTGTCAGAGGTGTGCCTGGGGAGTGTCAGGGGTGTGCCTGCAAGGTGCCGGTGTGCACCTGGGGTGTGGGGAGGTGTACCTGGGGAGTGTCCAGGTGTGTCTGGGGTGTGTCAGAGAGTGCCAGGGTGTCAGAGGGAATGCCTAGGAAGTCAGAGGTGTATCTGGGGAGTGTCGGACGTGTACCATAGGGTGTCAGGGTGTGCCTGGGGAATTATCAGAATTGTGCCTGGGAGTGTCCAAGAAGTGTACCTGGGGAATGTCCAGAGGTATGCCAGGAAGTGTCAGTATAAGTACCTGGGAGTGTCCAGAGGTGTACCTAAAATTATCTGACGTTTACCTGGGAGTGTCAGGGGCGGACCATAAGTGTCAGAGGTAGCCTGCCTGGGTGTCAGGAAGAACCAGGAGTAAGAAAGAGTGCTTCACCTGGGAGTGTCCAGAGGTGTACCAAAGTGTCAGTAAGTACCTGGGAGTCTCCAAGGTGTACCTGGGGGTATCAGGAGAGTGCCTGGGAATATCAGGAAGTGTACCTGGGAATATCAGGTGTACCGAAAGTGTCAGTGTCCTAGAATGTCAAAGTGTAAGTGTCCCTGGGAGTATCAGAGGTGTACCTGGGGAGTATCGGAGGTGTGCCTGGGGTGTCCAGAGATGTGCCTGGGGAGTGTCAGTGGTGTGACTGCAAGGTGTCAGAGGTGTCACTAGAGATGTCAGAGGTGTACCTTGGGGTGTCAGTGGAGTGCCTGGGGTCTCAAGAGGTGTGCCTGGGGTATCAGGTGTACCTGGAATATCCCAGGTGTGCCTGGGGTGTCAGGGTGTACCTGGGGTGTCACAGGGGTACTGAGATGTCAGGGGTGTGCCTGGCAGTGGGGAGGTGAACCTGGGGTGCCACAGGAGTACCTGGGGAATGTCAGAGGTGTGCCTGGCGGTGTGAGGGTGTGCCTGGGGTGTGGGGTGTGCCAGGGAATGTCAATGGGTGGGGTGTCAATGGTGTACCTGGGGTGTCAGGTGTGCCTTGGAGGTCAGAGGTGTGCCTGGGGTGTCAGAATTGTACCTGGGGTGTCAGAGTGTGCACAAGTGTGAGGTGTACCTGGGAGTGTCGGAGGTGTGCCTGGCAGTGTCAGCGGTGTGCCTGGGGTGGCAGGTGCAGAGGAGATTCTGGGGTACTGGGAATCATCAGGGGTGTACCTGGCGGTGTCAGGGTGAACCTGGGGTGCCACAGGGAGTGCCTGGGGAATGTCAGAGGTGTGCCTGCCGGTGTGGGGTGTGTGCCTGGGGTGTGGGGTTGCAGGGATGTCAATGGTGCCTGGGAGTGTCAATGGTGGTGTGCCTGGGGTGTCCAGGGTGTGCAGCAGGTCAGAGGTGTTCCTGGGAGTGTCAGGGAATTGTACCTGGGGTGTAATGTGCCTGGGAGTGTCAGGGTGTGCCTGGCAGTGTCAATGGTGTGCCTGGGGTGGCAAGGTGTGGGGATATCAGTGGGTGCCTGGGGTGTCAGTGGTGTACCTGGGGTGACAGAGGTGTGCCTGGGAGTGTCAGAGGTGTGCCTGGGGTGTCAAAGGTGTTCCTGGGAGTGTCAGAGGTGTACCTGGAGTGTCGGTGTGCCTGGGGTGTCAGGTGCACTGGGGTGACAGCTGGTGCACCTGGGGAGTGTCGGAGGTAGACCTGGGAGTGTGGGGAAGTGTACCTGGGAGTGTCGGCGGTGTGGGAGTGTCGGAGGGTGTGCACCTGGGGAATGTCAGGGGGTGTGCAGGGGTGTCAGAGGTGTGCCTGGGAGTGTCAGCAGTGTTCCTGGGGTGTCTGAGGTGTACCTGCTGGGTGTCAGAGGTGTGCCTAACGTAGTGTCAGAGGTGCACTTGGGGTGTCAGTGCACCTTGGGTGTCTGAGGAGATTGGCACCTGGGGTGTCTGGGGTGTGCACCTGGCGGTGTCCTGAGGTGTACCTGGCAGTGTCTGGGGTTCTTGGTGGCAGTGTCAGCGGGTGTGCCTGGGGAGTGTCAGCGGTGCACCTGGGGAGCGTTGGGGTGTATCAGGGAGTGACAAAGGGGTACCATGGGGTGTGCCTGGGGAGTGTCAGGGTGTGCCTGGGGTGTCAGAGTGTGCCTAGGTGTCAGAGGGTGTTGCCTGGGAATTGTCAGTGGGTACCTGGGATTGTCAGAGGTGTGCCTGGCAGTGTCAGAGGTGTACCTGGGAGTGGGGAGTACCAGGGGGTGTCAGAGGGAATGCCAAGGGTGTCAGGGGTGTGCCTGGGGGTGTCAGGGTGAACCTAGGGGTATCAGGTTTGCACCCTGGGGAATTATCCGGAGTTGTACCTGGAGGTGTCGGAGGCGGACCCTGGGAGTGTCCAGAGGTGTACCTGGGGTATCACAGAGGTGTACCTGGGGTGTGGAATATCAGAGGTGTGCCAGAGTGTCAGAGTGTGCCTGGGAGTGTAGAGGTGAACCAAGAGTCAGAGGGTACCTGGGGAGTGTCAGAGGTGTGCCTCGGAGTGTATCGGAGGTGTGCCTGGGGGTATCGGAGGTGTGCCTGGGAGTGTCAGAGGTGTACCAGGGAGTGTCAGGGGTGTGACTGGGAGTGTCATGGGTGTACCTGGGAGTGTCAAGGGTGTGCCTGGGAGTCAAGTGTGCCTGGGTGTCAGAGGTATGCCAGGGGTGTCAGGGGACAACCAGGGAGTGTCAGAGGTGTGCCTGGGGTGTCAGAGGTGTGCAGGGAGTGTCTGAGGTGTGCCTGGGGAGTGTCAGAGGTGTGCCAGGGGGTGTCAGAGGAATGGCAGGAGTGTCAGAGGTGTGCTGAGATTGTCAGAGGTACCTGGGGTGTCCGGAGGTGTGCCTGGGAGTGTCCGGAGTTGTGCCAGGAGTGTCGGAGGTGTGCCTGGGGAGTGTCAAGGTGTACCTGGGAGTGTCAGAGGTGTGCCTGGCAGTGTCAGAGTGATGTGCAGGAGTGTCGGAGATGTGTACCTGGGAGTGTCAGGTGTATCTGGGAGTGTCAGGGGTGTACCTTGGGTGTCAGAGGTGTACCTCAGGTGTCAGAGGTGCCTGGGAGTGTCAGAGGTGTGCCTGGGAGTGTGAAGTGTGCCTGGGGAGTGTCAGAGGTGTGCCTGGGAGTGTCAGGTGTGCCTGGCAGTGTCAGAGGTGTGCCTGGGGAGTGTGGAGGTGTGCCAGGGAATGTCAGTGGAGTACCTGGGAGTGTCAGTGGTGTACCTGGGAGTGTCAGAGGTGTGCCTTGGGTGTCAGAGGTGTGCCTGGGGAGTGTCAGAGGTGCCTGGGGTGTCAGAGGTGTACTTGGAGTGTGAGAAGTGTACCTGGGGTGTGGAGGTGTACTGGGGTGTCAGAGGTGTACCTGGCAGTGTCAGCGGTGTGCCTGGGAGGTGGCAAAAGTGCCAGGGAATGTCAGTGGAGTACCTGGGAGTGTCAATGGTGTGCCTGGGAGTGTCAGAGGTGTGCCTGGGGTGTCAGAGGTGTGCCTGGGAGTGTCAAAGGTGTTCCTGGGAGTGTCAGCGGTGTGCCTGGGTGTCAGAGGTGTGCCTGGGAGTGTCAGAGGTGTGCCTGGGGAGTGACAGCGGTGCACCTGGGAGTGTCGGAGGTGAACCTGGGAGTGTGAGAAGTGTGCCTGGGAGTGTCGGCGGTGTGCCTGGGAGTGTCTGAGGTGTGCCTGGGGTGTCAGAGGTGTGCCCAGGGAGTGTCAGAGGTGTGCCTGGGAGTGTGCGGTGTTCCTGGGAGTGTTGGGGGTGTGCCTGGGAGTGTCAGAGGTGTGCCTAGGAGTGTCAGAGGTACTTGGGGAGTGTCAGAGGTGCACCTTGGGTGTCTGAGGTGTGCCTGGGAGTGTCTGAGGTGTACCTGGCAGTGTCTGAGGTGCCTGGCAGTGTCTGAGGTGTAACTGGCAGTGTCAGCGGGTGCCTGGGGAGTGTCAGCGGTGCACCTGGGAGCGTTAGAGGTGTATCAGGGGAGTGACAAAGGGTACCTAGGAGTGTCAGAGGTGTGCCTGGGGAGTGTCAGAGGTGTGCCTGGGGTGTCAGAGGTGTGCCTGGGAGTGTCAGTGGTGCCTGGGATTGTCAGAGGTGTGCCTGGCAGTGTCAGAGGTGTGCCTGGGAGTGTTAGAGGAGTACCGGGAGTGTCAGAGGAATACCTAGGAGTGTCAGAGGTGTGCCTGGGAGTGTCAGAGGTGTGCCTAGGAGTATCGGGTTACCTGGGGTGTCAGGTTGTGCCTGGGAGTGTCGGAGGCGGACCTGGGAGTGTCAGAGGTGTACCTGGGAGTATCAGAGTGTACCTGGGAGTGTCAGAGGTGTACCTGGGAATGTCAGATGTATACCAGGGAGTGTCAGTGGTACCTGGGAGTCTCAAGGTGTACCTGGGAGTATCGGAGGTGTGCCTGGGAATATCGGAGAGGGTACCTGGGAATATCGGAGGTGTGCCAATGTCAGAGGTGTGCCTGGGAGTCTCAGAGGGAACCCAGTGTCAGAGGAGTACCTGGGAGTGTCAGAGGTAGCCTCAAGTATCGGAGGTGTACCTGGGAGTATCGGAGGTGTACCTGGGAGTGTCAGAGGTGTACCAGGGAGTGTCAGGGGTGTAACTGGGAGTGTCATAGGTGTAACTGGGAGTCTCAAAGGTGTACCTGGGAGTATTGGAGGTGTACCTGGGAATATCGGAGGTGTACCTGGGAGTGTCAGAGGTGTACCCTGGAGTGTCGGAGGTGTACCTGGGAGTTATCAAGGACTACCTGGGGTGTCAGAGGTGTGCCTGGCAGTGTCAGAGATGTACCCGGGACTGTCGGAGGTGTACCTGGCAGTGTCAGAGGTGTGCCTGGGAGTGTCAGAGGTGTGCCAGGGGAATGTCAGTGGAGTGCCTGCCTGGAGGTGTCAATGGTGTACATGGGAGTGTCAGAGTGTGCCTGAGGTGTCAGAGATGTGCCTGGGAGTGCAGAGGTGTGCCTGGGGTGACAGCGGTGTGCCTGGGGTGTCGGAGGTGAAGCTGGGAGTGTGGGGGTGTGCATGGGAGTGTCGGCGGTGTGCCTGGGGAGTGTCGGAGGTGTACCTGGGAGTGTCAGAGGTGTGCTTGGGAGTGTCAGAGGTGTACATTGGGTATCAGCAGGTGTGCCTGGGGAGTGTCTGAGGTGTGCCTGGGGAGTGTCAGAGGTGTGCCTAGGAGTGTCAGAGGTGCACTTGGGAGTGTCAGTGGTGCACCTTGGGTGTCTGGGGTGTACCTGGGAGTGTCTGAGGTGTGCCTGGCAGTGTCTGAGGTGTGCCTGGCAGTGTCTGGTGTAACTGGCCGTGTCAGCGGTGATCTGAGAGTGTCAGCGGTGCACCTGGGAGCGTTAGGGTGTATCAGGGAGTGACAAGGTACCTAGGAGTGTCAGAGGTGTACCTGGGGTGTCAGAGGGTGTGCCTGGGAGTGTCAGAGGTGTGCCTGGAAGTGTCAGAGGTGTGCCTGGGAGTGTCAGAGATGTGCCTGGGGTGTCAGAGGTGTATCTGGCAGTGTCAGAGTGTATCTGGGAGTGTCAGAGAAGTGCCAGGGAGTGTCAGAGGAATACCTAGAAGTGTCAGGGGTGTATCTGGGAGTGTGGACGTGTGCCTGGGAGTGTCAGAGGTGTGCCTGGGGAGTATCAGAGGTGTACCTGGGAGTGTCAGAGGTGTCACTGGGAATGTCAGAGGTGTACCAGGAGTGTCAGTGGGTACCTGGGAGTCTCAAAGGTGTGCCTGGGGAGTATCGGAGGTGTGCCTGGGAATATCGGAGGTGTGCCTGGGAGTGTCAGAGGTGTGCCTGGGGTGTCTGAGGAGTGCCTGGGAATGTCAGAGGTGTGCCTGGCAGTGTCAGAGGTGAACCTGGGAGTGCCAGAGGTGCCTGGGGAATGTCAGAGGTGTGCCTGGCAGTGTCAGAGGGTGTGTCAGGGGTGAATCTGGGGAGTGTCAGGGTGTGCCTGGGGAGTGTCAGAGGTGTGCCTGGGGTGTGAGAGATGTGCCTGGGAGTGTCAGGAGGTGTGCCTGGGGGGTGTCGGTGTGCCTGGCAGTGTCAGAGGTGTGCCTGGGAGTGGCAAAGTGTGCCAGGGAATGTCAGTGGAGTGCCTGGGAGTGTCAATGGTGTGCCTGGGGAGTGTCAGAAGTGTGCCTTGGAGTGTCCAGAGGTGTGCCTGCAGGGGTGTCAAGGTGTGCAAGTTAATCAGGTGCAGGGTGTGAGAGTGTAGCACCAGGTGTCAGGTGTACTTGTAAGAGTGTCAGGAGGTGTGCCTGGCAGTGTCGGCGGTGTGCCGCAGAGTGTAGGGTGTGCAGGGTTGTCAGTGCCTGGGGAGTGTCAGTGGTGTGCCTGGGATTGTCAGAGGTGTACCTGGGGTGGCAGAGGTGTGTGCCTGGGGAGTGTCAAAGGTGTTCCTGGGAGTGTCAGCGGTGTACCAGGAGTGTCCAGAGGTGTACCTGGGAGTGTCAGAGAGGTGTACCTTGGAGTGTCAGAGTGTGTCTGGGGAGTGTCAGAGGTGTGCCTGGGGAGTGTCAGAGAGTGTGCCTGGGAGTGTGAGAAGTGTGCCTGGGGTGTCAGAGGTGTGCCTGGGGAGTGTCAGATTAACCTGGTGGTGTCAGAGGTGTTGCAAGGGTGGCAAAGGTGTGCAGGGGATGTCAGTGGGTGCCTGGGGTGTCAGTGGTGTGCTTATAAGGTGTCAGGGTGTGTGAGATGTCAGAGGTGTGCCTAGGTGTCAGAGGTGCCAGAGACTGTCAGGGGTGTGCAGGTGTGAGAGGTGTGCCCACCAGAGTGTCGGAGGTGTGCCTGGGGGGTCAATCAGAGGGTGTGCCTGGCAGTGTCATGGTGTGCCTGGGGGTGGCAAAAGGTGTGCCAGGGAATGTCAGTGGAGTGCCTGGGGGTGTCAATGGTGTGCCTGGGAGTGACAGAGGTGTGTGCCTGGGAGTGTCAGAGTGTGCCTGGGGTGTCAAGGTGTTCCTGGGGAGTGTCAGGGTGTGCAAGGTGTCAGAGGTGTGCAGAGGTGTCAGAGGTGTGACTGGGAGTGACAGCGGTGCTTATAGGTGTCCCGGGAGGGTGAACCTGGGAGTGTGAGAAGTGTGCCTGGGTGTCGGCGGTGTGCCTGGGGTGTCAGGAGGTGTGCCTGGGGAATGTCAGAGGTGTGTAGGAGTGTCAGAGGAGGTGTGCCTGGGGAGTGTCAGCGGTGGGGAGTGTCTGGGGTGTGCCTGGGGAGTGTCAGAGGTGTGCCTAGGGTGTCCAGAGGTGCCCAGGAGTGTCAGAGGGTGCTGTGGGTGTCTGTGCCTGGGGAGTGTCTGGGGTGTGCCTGTGGTGTGTCTGAGGTGTACCTGGCAGTGTCTGGTGTGGCAGTGTCAGCGGTGGCGCAAGGTGTCGTGGCACCTGGGACGTTAGAGGTGTATCAGGGTGACAGAGGGTGCCTGGGGAGTGGCTCAGAGTGTGCCTTAAGGTGTCAGGGGTGTGCCTCAGGGGTGTGAGTGTAGGTTGTCAGGAGGTGTACCTGGGTGTCGGTGGGTACTTATAGGTTGTCAGAGGTGTGCCTGGCAGTGTCAGAGGTGTACCTGGGGGTGTTAGAGGGGTACTCAGGGGTGTCAGAGGAATGCCTGGGGTGCAGAGGTGTACCTGGGGAGTGTCAGAGGTGTGCCTGGGGTATGAGAGGTTTACCTGGGAGTGTCAGGTGTACCTGGAAGTGTCAGGCGGACCTGGGGAGTGTCAGAGGTGTACCTGGGAGTATCTGAGGTGTTACCGCAAGTGTCAGAGGTGTACCTGAGAATGTCAGATGTATGCCAGGAGTGTCAGTGTGAGTGCACCAAGTCTCAAGGTGTGCCTGGGGGTATCGGAGTGTGCCTGGGAATATCGGAGGTACCTGGGAATATCAGGTGTACTTAAGGGAGTGTCAGAGGTGTACCTGGGAGTCTCAGCAGTGAACCAAGAGTGTCAGAGGTACGCAAGTGTCAGGAGTGGCCTCGGAGTATCAGAGGTGTGCCTGGGGTATCGGAGGTGTGCCTGGGGAGTGTCAGAGGTGTGCCAGGGGTGTCAGGGGGTGTGGCTTCAGGGGTGTCATGGGTGTGCCTGGAGTGTCGGAGGTGTGCCTGGGAGTGTCAAAGTGCCTGGGGTGTCAGGGGTGTGCCTGGCAGTGTCAAGTGTGCCAGGACTGTCAGGGGTACCTGGGGTGTCAGGGTGTATCTGGGGGTGTCCAGAGGGTGTGCAGCAGGTATCAGAGGGGTGTGCCTCCAGGTGTCCCAGAGGGTGTGCCTGGGGTGTCAGGAGGTGTGCCTGGGAGTGTGAGGAAGTGTGCCTGGGGTGTCAGGTGTGCCTGTGTGAGGTGTCGGAGGTGTGCCTGGCAGTGTCAGCGTGTGCCTGGGAGTGTCAGGGGTGTGCCAGGGGATGTCAGTGGAGTGCCTGGGGTGTCCAATGGTGTGCCTGGGGAGTGTCAGAGGAGGTGTACCTGGGGTGTCAGAGGTATACTGGGGTGCCAGAGGTGTGCCTGGGGTGACAGCGGTGTGCCTGGGTGTCGGAGGTGAAGCTGGGAGTGTGAAAGTGTACCTGGGGTGTCGGCGGTGTGCCTGGGGAGTGTCAGGAGGTGTGCAAGTGTCAGAGAGGTGTACTTGGGTGTCAGAGTGGCATGTGGGATATCAGCCAGTGCAACTAAGTGTCTGAGGTGTACTGGGAGTGTCAGAGGTGTGCCTAGGGTGTCAGAGTGCACTTGGGGTGTCCAGTGGTGCACCTTGGAGTGTCTGAGGAGTGTGCCTGGGGTGTCTGAGGTGTGCCTGGCAGTGTCTGAGGTGTGCCTGGCAGTGTCTGAGGTGCAGCTTCAGCAGTGTCAGCAGTGTATCTGAGAGACTGTCAGCGGTGTACCTGGGAGGCGTTAGAGTGTATCAGGAGTGACAAAGGAGTGCTTAGGAGTGTCAGAGAGGTGTTGCCTGGGAAGTGTCAGAGAATTGTGCACCAAGTGTCAGAGGTGTGCCTGGGAGTGTCAGAGGTGTACCTGGGAGTCTCAGAGATGTGCCTGGGAATGTCAGAGTGTGTCTGGCAGTGTAGAGGTGTATCTGGGAGTGTCAGAGAAGTACCAGGGGGAGTGTCCAGAGGAATGCCTGGGAGTGTCAGAGGTGTCTGGGAGTGTCGGACGTGTGCCTGGGTGTCAGGGAGGTGTGCCTGGGAGTGTTAGAGTGTATCAGGGAGTGACAAAGGGAGTACTAGGAGTGTCAGAGAGTGTGCCACTGGGAGTGTGGTGTGCCTGGGGAGTGTCAGCGGTGTGCCTGGGAGTGTCAGACGTGTACCTAGAGGTGTCAGATGTTTGCCAGGGAATGTCGGTGGAGTACCCTGGGATTGTCAGAGGTGTACCAAGCAGTGTCAGAGGTGTGCCTGGGGAGTGTCAGAGGGAGTGCCAGGGGGTGTCAGAGGTTCCTAGGAGTGTCAGAGGTGTGCCTGGGGTGTCAGAGTGCCTGGGAGTATCGGAGGTTTACCTGGGGTGTCGGGTTTGTGCCTGGGTGTCGGAGGCGGACCCTTAGAGTGTCAGGGGTGTGCAGGAGTATCAGAGGTATACGCAAGTGTAAGACGTTTGCCTGGGAATGTCAGAGGTGTGCAGGGAGTGTCAGATGTGCCTGGGAGTCTCAGAGGAGTGAACCAAGAGTGTCAGGTACCAGAGTGTCCAGAGGTATATCTGGGGAGTATCCTGGGTGTGCCTGGGAGTATCGGAGGTGGCCTGGGAGTGTCAGAGGTGTGCCTGGAATTATCAGAGGTGTACATAAGAATTGCCAGAGGTGTACCAGGGTGTCAGAGGTGTGCCTGGGGTGTCAGTGGAGTGCCTAGGTTGTCAGAGGTGTGCCTGGCGGTGTCAGAGGTGTGCCTGGGAGTGTTAGAGGAGTGCCAGGGGAGTGTCAGAGGATTACCTGGGAGTGTCAGAGGTGTGCAGAGTGTCAGAGGTGTACCTAGGAGTATCGGAGGTTTGCCTGGGAGTGTCAGGTTGTGCCTGGAAGTGTCGGAGGCGGACCTGGGAGTGTCAGAGTGTGCCTGGGGTATTTGAGGTGTATTGGGGAGTGTCAGAGGTGTGCCTGGGAATGTCAGATGTATACCAAGTGTCAGTGTAAATGCCTAAGTCTCAAGAGTGTACCTGGAATTATCGGAGGTTAACATAGAGATATCAGGAGGTGCAAGAATATCGGAGGTGTGCCAGAGGTGTCAGAGGTGTGCCTGGGGAGTCTCAGCAGTGAACCAAGAGTGTCAGGGAGGAGTGCCTGGGGTGTCAGAGGTGTGCCTGGGAGTGTCTGAGGAGGTTTGCCTGGGAGTGTCGGAGGCGGACCTGGGGTGTCGGAGAATGTGCCTGGGGAGTGTCAGGGAAGAACCAGAGTGAAGAGGTGTGCCTGGGAGTGTCAGAGGTGTGCCAGAGAGGTGTCCCAGTGAGAGTGCCTGGGGAGTCTCAAATGTGTGCCTGGGGTATCGGAGAGTGTGCCTCAGGAATATCGGAAGTGTACCTGGGGAATATCGAGGTGTGCCAAGATGTCAGAGGTGTCCTGGGGTGTCCAGTGGTGGTCCTGGGGTGTCGGAGGACGTAGCACCAGAGTTATCGAGGTGTGCAAGTGTCAGAGATGGCAAGTGTCAGTTAGTTGTGGCTGGAGTGTCAGAGGAGGTGTCACTGGGAATGTCAGAGGTGTGCCAGAGTGTCAGTGGAGTGCCTGGGAGTCTCAAGGTGTACCTGGGAGTATCGGAGGTGTGCCTGGGTGTCACCCAAGTGCCTGGGAATGTCAGAGGTGTGCCTGGCGGTGTCCAGAGGGTGAGACCTGGGAGTGCAGGGTGCCTGGGAATGTCAGGAGGTGTGCTGGCAGTGTCAGAGGTGTGCCTGGGGTGTAAAAGGTGCCAGGGAATGTCAGTGGAGTGCCTAGGTGTCAATGGTGTGCCTGGGGTGTCAGAGGTGTGCAGCAGGTGTCAGAGGTGTGCCTGGGGGTGTCAGAGGTGTGCCGCAAGTGTCAGAGGTGTGCCTGAGTGTGGGGAAGGTGTGCAGGTGTCAGGTGTGCCTGGGGTGTCAGGTGTGCCTGTGGTGGTGTCAGCGGTGTGCAAGGTGGCAAAGGTGTGCCAGGGGATGTCAGTGGGTGCCTGGGGAGTGTCAGTGGTGTGCCTGCTGGGGGTGAGCAGAGGGTGTGCCTGGGGAGTGTCAGAGTGTGCCTGGGAGTGTCAAGGTGTTCCTGGGTGTCAGAGGTGTGCCTGGGAGTGTCAGAGGTGTGCCTGGGGTGACAGCAGTGCACCTGGAGGTGTCGGAGGTGAACCTGGAGGGTGTGAAGTGTACCTGGGGAGTGTCGGCGGTGTGCCTGGGAGTGTCGGAGGTGTGCCTGGGGAATGTCAGAGGTTACTTGGGGAGTGTCAGGAGTGTACCGGTGTCAGCATTGTTCTGGGAGTGTCTGAGGTGTACCTGGGAGTGTCAGAGGTGTGCCTGTGGTGTCTGGTGTAACTGGCAGTGTCAGGTGTGCCTGGGAGTGTCAGCGGTGCACCTGGGAGCTGGTGGGGAGTGTATCAGGGAGTGACAAAGGAGTGCCTAGGAGTGTCAGAAGTGTGCCTGGGGAGTGTGTCAGAGGGTGTGCCTGGGAGTGTCGAAGGTGTACCTGGGAATATCGGAGAGGTACCTGCAGAATATCGAGTGTACCAGGGAGTGTCAGAGTGTGCCTGGGAGTCTCAGCAGTGAACCAAAGAGTGTCAGGAGGTACCTGGGAGTGTCAGAGGTGTGCCTCAGGTATCAGAGGTGTGCCTGGGAGTATCAGGAGGTGTGCCTTAGGTGTCAGGGTGTACTTGGGGTGTCAGGGGAGTGTAACTAAGTGTCATAGGTGTGGCTGGGGTCTCAAGGTGTACCTGGGAGTATCGGAGGTGTGCCTGGGAATATCAGGTATGCCTGGGCGTGTCAGAGTGTGCCTGGGTGTCGGAGGTGTGCCTGGGAGTGTCAAAGAGGTACCAGAGTGTCAGAGGTGTGCCTGGCAGTGTCAGAGTGTACCAGGACTGTCAGAGATGTGCCTGGGGAGTGTCAGAGGTGTATCTGGGGAGTGTGAGAGGTGTGCCTTGGAGTATCAGAGGTGTGCCTCCGGAGTGTCAGAGGTGTGCCTGGGAGTGTCAGGGGTGTGCCTGGGGTGTGAGAGTGTGCACAGAGGGTGTCAGGAGGTGTGCATAGCCAGTGTCGGAGGTGTGCCTGGCAGTGTCAGCAGTGTACCTTAGAGTGTCAGGGGGTGTGCCAGGGGGTGTCAGTGGAGTGCCTGGGGAGTGTCAGTGGTGGGAGTGTCAGAGGTGTGCCTGGGGTGTCAGGGTGTGCCTGGGGGTGCCAGAGGTGTGCCTGGGGTGTGGTGTGCCTGGGGTGTCGGGAGGTGGGCTGGGGTGTGTGAGAGGTGTGCACCAGGGTGTCGGCCGGTGTGCCTGGGAGTGTCAGTGTGCCTGGGGTGTCAGGGGTGTGCCAGGGGTGTCAGAGGTGTACATGGGAGTATCAGCAGTCTTAAGTGTCTGGGGGTGTGCCTGGGGTGTCAGAGGTGTGGCACAAGTGTCAGGAAAGAATGGCAGGGTGTCAGTGGGTGGCAGCAGGTGTCTGGGGTGTGCCTCAGAGTTGGTCTGGGGTGTGCCTGTGTCTGGGGTGTGCCTGGCGGTGTCTGGGGTGCAGCAGTGTCAGCAGTGTGATCTTGAGGTGTCAGTGATTGCCTGGGGACGTTGGAGGTGTATCAGGGTGACCAGGGGTGCTTGGGAGTGTCAGGTGTGCATGGAGGTGTCAGGTGTGCTTATAGGTGTCAGGAATTGTGCCTGGGAGTGTCAGAGGTGTGTGCCTGGGGTGTCAGAGATGTACTTATGGGGAATGTCAGAGTGTGTATCTGGCAGTGTCAGAGGTGTATCTGGGAGTGCAGAGAGTACCAGGGGAGTGTCAGAGAATACCACAAGTGTCAGAGGGTGTGTCTGGGGTGTCAGGACGTGTGCATAAGTGTGTCAGAGGGTGTGCCTCAGAGTGTTGGGGGTGAAATCGAGGGTGGAGCCAGGGTGCCACCAAGTGTCAGAGTGTGCACCAAGTGTCAGGGGGTGTGCCTGGAGTGTCGGCGGTGTGCTTATAGGTGTCAGACGTGTGCCAGAGTGTCAGATGTTTGCCAGGGGAATGTCAGTGGGTACTGGGATTGTCA